>NW_007726881.1:161519-274980 GCF_000696425.1 Galeopterus variegatus
AGAAATAAATAAAATAAAGTTTGCTATATGTAGATAATTATTGAAGATGGGTAATCAATGTATGTGGCTTATGATGCTATTTTTTTCTAACTGAGAATTTCTATTATAAAATAGAGATGCAACAATCACAATAATATGTTGAACCATCAAAAGGAGAGAAGAGAACTGAGGTTACCAGTGGTGAGAAAAGGGGAAGGGGAGGGAGATAAGAGAGGAATTGGTGTAGGACCATGAAAATGATCACATTTTATAATGTTGAATTGTTGGGAACATAGAATAATTTCATCAGGCCCCCTTGCCTTAGGTCCGGTTGCGGGTTGTGTGGTGCATTCTTTGTAAATAAGTTGTGTGTGGGTGGAGTTAGTGCTGCCATTTTCCTGGTGTTGAATGCCCTGGGTGTCTGCCACATGTGGTCATGCTCTTGAACCTATGGCTCCAAGGACCATTTTTTTCTGGTTACCTAGCTCATAGACCCTCATGTGAGGAGTGTGGTGACCCAGCCTGGATTGTGAGGGGTCTGGGGACCCAGCCTGGCATGTGAAGGGTTTGTGACCCAGTCTGGACAATGGGCTTGAGGGATCTGTGAGCTCCACGCCCAGCCCAAGCTTGACAATTGGCCCAGTCAGCAGGATTATGGGCCAGTATAATAGCTTGACATGAATATACTAATTATCCTGATTTGAGCATTATGTATTGCACACGGGTATTGATACTCAACTCTGTACCCCAAAGATATGTACAATCAACTATGTTTCAATAAAAAAATAAAAGAAATATAAAAAAATAACTAACACAGAAAAATAAAATTAGACACAGATAGAGAAAGAGATAGAGATGGAGAAATGTAAAGAAGGAGAGAGGGAGAGGAAGAGAGACACTGAGAGCAATGGAACCATTGTTTTATACTCCAAATTGTTAACATCAAGAGTCAAAAAAATCAGACTATGTAAGAATGATAACATGCATACTAAATTTTAAAAACTGGAGCAACCCAAAGACTGCTATTATCAGATTGTCATTTGCTACTCCAATGCATGAAATGAGGCACCCTCATTGCAGTGCCTAATATGGTTCTGAAAATAAAAATAGCTCTAAGTGATACTAGATCTCACTGCACACAGGGGTAAAATAGGGCAAAATACTCCGCAAGCCCCTGGTAATTAATATTGTGTTTTGACAAGAGCCAAAATCAATTTAGCAGAAGCAACTAGAATTTGTAGTCCAGATTTTAGAAAATTATCATCATTCTCCTCCTCTGGCTTTCAGCCGTGTGTCAAAGAAAAGCACTAGGTAGCATGAGGGTCTTGATCATCAGACATGTCCTCCAGAGACAAACACAGGTTGCCATCTGCATGTTAATGACTGTTAGGAGAGGCTGAAGAAGTGCTTGGAGCTGAGCACTAGCACTGAATGCTGGGATAAATTGCTTCCTGAAATACAACTTACACAGATGGTCATATTATTGGTGGCTCAGCAGCGCTGAAAATGCTGAGTCACCAATAATAAAATGTCAGTGCCCACAGCCTTTCCCCAAAATAACACTGGAGCACCACTCGAAAAAAAAAAAAAAAAAAGGTAAGGTGTATTTTGTAAGCATAATATATTACACTTAAGCCCTATGTATTTTCTTTGCAAAGTCTTTCTTGCAATCCCTCTTCAGTGGTTTTCCTGGTGATAATGCAAGGATTTGAGTCACTGTTTGATGATGAGATTTTGTTTAGAACACTGTTTAATGAGTCTCCAAAATCCCACTGTCTGGAGGGATGCCTGGCTACAGTTCTAGCCATTCCCTGATGAATTCAACTGGACCTGAATCAACTAAAGTTCAAATAGGTTAGCTGAACCTAAGTCATCTTTCTGGAGAGGGTTTCCAAAGCCTTGCTTCTGTAAAGTATACATCAGTTTGGAAATTCATTTCCAAGACCATCTTTGCTTTCTCCTATCAGTATGACTGTTTAAGAAATTCCTTTGGCAAGCTTCCAAGGAGACTCATAAATAGAAAATCTGTATTACTCAATGGAAAATTTTTGTAAGTATTGGTAGCATAAATGAAGACAACCATATATACTTTTAGTTACATCAGGGGCTGAGCAGTTTCACATGTTCCAAGACATCTGATTCCAGAAATTTATATATCTTTCCTGAAAAATATGTGATTCTATGAATGCTGATTAGCATAATTTTGAAGTGTAGAATCAGGATAAAAACTGAAAAAAGTAGTTACATAAAAGAGAATATTGGGTAATAAATAATAAACATATATATTCACACACGTGTGTATGTACATATGTACCTGGATGTATTTATATACATACATATACCACCTTTAAAGAGTAGACACTATTGGGAAGGTTTTTGTATGTAAATTCCATAAACTTCTTTTCACATTAAAGTATTCTAGAAAAGTGAGCATGTTGGAGTTAAAAAATAAATTGTATATATGTAGATTTGTGTGTTATGGGAAAAGAAAAACCAGAACATGAAATAAATGAAACACATGGTTTTCCACTTTCTTCAAATTCCCCCTTGAATTGGGTTTGTTTTGGTTTCATTCATTTATAGTCTCCATTTGTTCCCAATGCAGTTCTTAAGTGGCCCCAATACAGTTTTTAACGCCTCTGTCTTGTTTGCTCTTCGTACGGTTTGCAATTGGCAGTTACTGCCAGGTCCGTAACCCATTCATTTAAAGTTATCTTTCTGATGCCTTATTTCTAGGTGACTACTATTAAATTAGACATAAGTCATATTGCAGTAAAGGAGGTGACATTTTATTTCTGTAAGATCAAGTAATAACTTATATTGTGTGGGAGAAGGGATATTTCCTGTATAGCTTAGAAAATACCTATCTCCCGTTTCCCAACCACATTGTAAACAGTCTAAGGGGGGACTTGAATCATCTCCTTCTTCTCTTTCTTCAACAATCCTGTAGTTAGTAATACTCTGTGGTATTCACTTTATACATATTATCCCTAATCCTTAAATGATCTGAAAAAGCAAATGTCATTATCCTCACTTCCTGATAAAGAAGATGCAAGTCAGAAGTGAAAGTAATTTGTCATCGTCATACTTAAAAGCATATTAAGTTTATCTGTGTGCTCTTAGGGGAAAAAAAACCCCAAAACATAGTGAATTGGTTCCATTAACATACATGACAAGGCAGACTGTCAAAGGAGAAGTTGATAAAATAATCACTAATATTTAGACTCTTTAAATCAGCACATGGTATAGAGAATAATTATAAAATAATTATTTCTTTTTTCTCAGGAAATGCACATAGAAGTGCTAATTAAACTTGAGGCATAATGATTCAGCTTGCTATAATCATCATCATCATCATTGTAAAGTACTAATTTAGGTCCTGTGATGTTGGGGCATTATGCTAAGATCTTGTAACTTATAAAAATTATACAACGTATCTAGATATAATGAAAATAATCAGGTATGAGTCTTGATAACCATTTTTTTTTTTTCTGTTTTGAAGTCTCCATTTACACTGTAGAGCAGCATGGTATGTAAGGAAAACAAGGTCACTGTGGTCAGACAGAACTGGGTGACCATGCACAGGTGTTCTAATGTCAAAGCATAGTGTTGTTATGAAACTTACAGTTACACATAATTTTCAGCACAGTGTTGGTTACATAAAATATGCTCAATAAAAGTTATACTGTTATTGTCATAGCTATAAGCATTATGTAACTTAGAAGGTACCTAGCAGCTCAAAGAACCACCCTCTCATTTTATGCTGACAAGGGAGTGTCTGTGTCATCTTCTGAACATATGAAAGGAGGTTAAAATGTTTTTTCAGGGACTTGAATCATCTCCTTCTTCTCTTTCTTCAACAATCCTGTAGTTAGTAATACTCTATGGTATTCACTTTATACATATTATCCCTAATCCTTAAACGATCTGAAAAAGCAAATGTCATTATCCTCACTTCCTGATAAAGAAGATGCAAGTCAGAAGTGAAAGTAATTTGTCATCGTCATACTTAAAAGCAAATTAAGTTTATCTGTGTGCTCTTAGGGGAAAAAAAACCCCAAAACATAGTGAATTGGTTCCATTAACATACATGACAAGGCAGACTGTCAAAGGAGAAGTTGATAAAATAATCACTAATATTTAGACTCTTTAAATCAGCACATGGTATAGAGAATAATTATAAAATAATTATTTCTTTTTTCTCAGGAAATGCACATAGAAGTGCTAATTAAACTTGAGGCATAATGATTCAGCTTGCTATAATCATCATCATCATCATTGTAAAGTACTAATTTAGGTCCTGTGATGTTGGGGCATTATGCTAAGATCTTGTAACTTATAAAAATTATACAACGTATCTAGATATAATGAAAATAATCAGGTATGAGTCTTGATAACCATTTTTTTTTTCTGTTTTGAAGTCTCCATTTACACTGTAGAGCAGCATGGTATGTAAGGAAAACAAGGTCACTGTGGTCAGACAGAACTGGGTGACCATGCACAGGTGTTCTAATGTCAAAGCATAGTGTTGTTATGAAACTTACAGTTACACATAATTTTCAGCACAGTGTTGGTTACATAAAATATGCTCAATAAAAGTTATACTGTTATTGTCATAGCTATAAGCATTATGTAACTTAGAAGGTACCTAGCAGCTCAAAGAACCACCCTCTCATTTTATGCTGACAAGGGAGTGTCTGTGTCATCTTCTGAACATATGAAAGGAGGTTAAAATGTTTTTTCTACCTCTTATTTCTAAACACTCCAAAAATAGAATGATCATGTTTGGAAAAAGAAACCTTAAAGAAAATAGAAACCCCAAAGAAGCAAATGCCGAATTCCTAGCCATTTCACCCTTGTGCAAAATGCTCCTACAATGAAAATTTCAGCCCAGTGGCCAGATACTTTGACTTAAGAGGGCAACATTTTCTTTTTTTTTTTTTTCCTTTTTTGTCTTTTTTCGTGACCGGCAACAGATCGCAACCCTCAGTGTCGTGCTTGTACCGGACCGGGACCGGCAACGGGATCGCAACCCTCGGCGTTGCTCCCGCACCTCGCTCAGCCAGTGAGTGGCCGGTCCGCATGTGGGATCCGAACCCTAGGCGGGAGCGCCGCCATGCTCCCAAGCGGCGCAGTGCAGCAGTGCGCCACCGGGCCGGCCCGAGAGGGCAACATTTTCATTGCAAAGGGGTTAGGGCTTAATGGAGTATTCTGTGAGTAAATAAGAAAAAGGAAGTGAAAAAGTTCATGACCACTACATCTAATTAAACTACTTCAGGTTGTTAATTCTTCTATAGGCTGACTAATGAAGAGTGTGTGTGTCGGGCCTTAAAAACTAACGCCACCTTAAGTGACATTACAAGCGGCGCCATTATGGGCCCACAAGGGCGTATTAATGTGGCAGCCTAAGATGGTGCCGGGAGGAAGTAGGGTGGGGGTGTCTGCGGGAACCTTGCCTAAGCCCTTATTGGCCAAATACGTGCTTCTGCGCTCGTGAACACAATAGCTAGGCATTGAGACAGGATGCATGCCCTTGAAGCTGATTGGATTATGTTAAAACCTCCCCTCCCTATCTGCCTATAAAAGCAAGTGCTTGTGTTATAATAAACGGAACTGCCTCGACAGAACCCCTGCCGCGTCTGAGTGTCCTTTAACTGGGCTGGTTTGGGGCTGGTGGTGTGCTCACCTCTCTTCACGGCTCTCTTCCCCCGTCTCCTTCCAAAGGGGACAGGAGGGAAAGAGGAATCTAGGCCATTTGCTCACCCACCAAAAGGAACAAGGCTAGGGCTGTTTGGGTCAGCCGGCGGCGGACCCGACATGTGTGCTGGGACACTTTCTAAAGGGTGAATATATGTACCCAGTCATGGAATAATCATACAGACAGCTAAAATAACTTGCTTTGTTCTTAAAACAAATATTGCATTTTAAAGAAGGAAAAGTATTAATCTAAATGTACCTTAATGTTTCTAAGATTAGTGAGGCAAGAATGAGAGAGCAAAAGTTCTGTCTTCATCTGACAAAATAAGGTTCATAACCAGCACATCAGTTATTAAATGTGGAACTTTGTACAAATTACTTAGCCTTCCTCAATATCAGTTTCTTCAGCTGAACAACGGACTAATAATAGTACCTACCTAGTAGGATTAGTGACAGGACTAAAAAGAAAAGTTCGTACATGTGTCTTGTGCAAAAGAAGTGGTCAATAAATGTTAACTTTTATTATATTCAAGTTACACACAAAATAAGTGGCTACTCATTTTGTATTACAAGCATCCCACTCCTACAAATTATTTTTTATTGGTGCTTCTTCATCCAATTATTGTATTGCCCATAGAACAACTCAATGAATAAAAAATATTTATATAATAGTATTTTATAATAATCATATAATTTTATTTATATAATATAATATGATATAATAATTTGTATAATGCTTTTTATAATTATAACAGGGAAATCTCTTTCAGGAACAGAATTACAGAAATATCAAAGATAATGTTGCAATACTTAATAAGAAATCAATAATTTAAAACTGCAAACATAGGATATTAATGTATTTCAAAGATATTCTCCATTTTTATACAAAGATTTTCACATCTTTCCACAAGTTGTCAATATGACAGTTGAATTCAAAACATACTAATTCTTTTCTTCCTAATGTTTGGGCCCATAAAATATGTTCCTGATTCCCATTTTCTTTTTTCAATCTTTATGCAGAAATAGAAGTTTAAAATATCAGAATTTATCTTCTGTGAATATTAAGTTGAACTCTGCTACTTTTAAGAGTATTTATTTTGCCATGCTACTGTTGTATTCTCATTTTTTTAAAAAAAGCAAAAAATAAAGGCAAATGCTTTTCTACTTAAGAAAGTTTTTTTTCTTTCTTTTTTTTTTTTTTTGGTCAGTTTTGGAAGAAGTAACAACACACCTCATCTTTGGGAAAACAGCAAAAGGCAAAAACAGATCATCACTAACAGAAGCTAAATTGCACGGTGGAGTTGAGCTCCTAAGATATAATTGATTCTGCCAGGATAAAAATGGAACAGAACCAAGAGATTATAGTGTGAATCACTTTGGTACTAAAGAAGACCCTTTTAACAATGGGTGTGCAGTCGACTCCTCGTGTGATCATTATAGGCTCATTTTCCTTGTTCATGTTCCCATGACAAAGGCCTTGGAAGAAGCACTGGCATTTTAAATTGCTCAGTCTCACTTGCAGACATTTTTTTCTTCCTTTAATTTCTTTGGCTTTCTCAGGAAAAATGATTTTTCCATGTTACTAGCAGAATGCTTTGGAGAATAGCACTGTGAATGTATAGAGAACAACAGGGAAGGTAGCACTGGAGTATTCAGGGCATTGACAAAGAAAGAGAAATTACCTGTGGGCATTTGCTCCAATGTCCCCACTCAGACATGACACATTCATTGGGACACAGAAGAGAACAGGACTGGGTTTCTGGGGGAATTTCATCCTGGTTGCACAAGCCACTATCCACTGCTCCCCCTTCACTATCAGCAGTATTCACACACCTGTAAGGTGAGATCAAAAGATACCTTGATTACTTAAAACAGTGAGAGAGTCTACCAAAAACAGTCATGATGTATCATAAACACTGACCCCTGAAAGATAGTTAAATATAGAATAAGGCCAGCAGAGAAGTCAGGGGGTGCTGGGAACTTTCCTCCTTCAGCCAGTCAGCCTTTATTGAATGATAACTCAGCATAGAAGCTGTTACTCAGAAGAGCAAGAGAGAACAATGGAAAGACTAGACAAAATGGTTATCCTTGAAGAAATCTCAATTTCAAGAGACCTATGATACATTTACTCAGGTCCATCCCTGGGTGAATTATTTTTATTGTAATAAATCTTCAGGGCTCTCCTTCTTTGAATAATGCATCTAGCTTTGTAATAGCTAGAGCCTTTATACTCCCTGTGGCTCATTTAAATCTTTTCCACTTCTGTCTCATACCACCTAAACTTTCCTAATCTTTGTCCCATATGCATTTAAGGTCATGGCAAAGTAATATGAAAAATAATCAAATATGTTACTGTTTCAGGTATTTTCTGCATTTCAGTAAGAAATTTTTCTATCATTAACCCAAGGGCAATGTGCAAGTTTTTTTGTTTATTTTATTTTATTTTATTTTATTTTTGCAGCAATTGAGCATGCAGTATAGATGCACATGTTATAGTTGCCTGTGCCTGCTGCTCTGTCAGGCTTTGCGATAGTGCTGGTGAAAATGAGATAAATGATTAAGCTGTCATTAAGCATGATGAAGATTCAATCAAATTAAGCCCAAATTGTTATATACAACTAGATACTTGCCAGAATGGCTAAAATAAAAAATGTGGAAAACACCAAGAGTTGGCAAGAATGTGGAACAACTGTAGCTCTTCTCAATCTGCTGGTTGGAGCATGAACTGTTTTGAAAACTGGTTGTCAGTATCTGCTAAAGCTAACCCAATAATTCCACTTATTTTTATAGAAATGTGTATAAATGTGTACAAAAACAAAAATGAAAACTGACTGAAAATGTTCATAGCTGCACTATTCATAATCAACCAAACTAGAAAGAGTTCAAATATTCAACAACAGTACAATATATAAATATATTGCAGTGAATTCATCAAGTTAAATGCTGTAAAGTGGTGAGAATTCCTGAACCATTGTTACATGAAAGAGCATGTGGACGCTCTCAAATGTAATGTTGAGCAAAAGAAGCTAGACACAAAAAAAGTGTACACTGTATGATTCTATTCACATAAAGTTATAAAACAGGCAGTACTAACCTATGGTGTCAGAAGTCAGAATAGCTGTTTCCCTTGGGGCAATGGTTAGTGACTGATAGGGGCTGGTAATATTTTGTTTCTTGACTTTTGGGCTAGTGACACAGGTGAAAATTTATCCAGCTGTACTCCTATGATGTGGGCATTTCTATGTATTTATATTAAATCCCAATTAGAAGTTTATTTTAAAATTATTTTAAAATAAATTTATTAAAATTTTAAAAAAATTTAAAAATTTATTAAAATAAATTTTAATAGACTTCCTATGTGCAAATTGCTTTTGCTAGCTATTGGGATACAAAGTTATTAGTTGTTAACAACTATTCATTTGGTAAATATTTTGGGGAGCTTGCTATGTACCGGGCCCTTGCCTGGGTGTTGGGGTACAGAACTGAGAAAAAGACAGACGTGATCGCTATTGTTATGAATATTTTGTTCTAGTGATAACAATAAAGGAGAAGATGACAATGACAATGATGATAAGACAAATGGTGCCGTTTGCTGATCCGGTAATTTCAGACACAACGTCAAGGTCAAGGACTGAGCATTTTAAGGATGGTGTGCTGGGGAGCTTTTGGCGCTCCCCAAATCACGCTATGCTAATGAATCATCTTACACATTAGGAGTTTCATTTATACACATTAAAAATAGAAAAAGAAAACTTCAGGAAAATTGCAAAGTAGCCTATAGCATCATGAAAAATAAAGATATGCTATGTAATGAAAAACTAGATGTTTTATAAAGAAAGCTATCAGAAAATGGTAGACAGAAAGGAGATGTAATTAAGGCCTTCTAATACAGGGAGGCCTGGTCTACAGTCATCCATGGACTTTAATTTCTTCTGTGGTAATAGTCAATAATGGGCAGAGGGTCCATAGGATGGCTTAAATGTCTTTCCCTGGACAAACATAAAAAACTGGAAATTGCTTTTCTTCCTGCTTGCACACTCCTGGCTGGTGTCTTTTAATTATTTCACTGAGAAAGAAGAGGTAAGACTTCTGGGTAATGATATCCAGTGAACATATGTATTAGTCTCTGTTCATTCCCAATATGCCACAAAAGCAATAGTAAAGAAATTTATTAGCAAAATAATAGTAACAATAATAAGGAGGGAAAGGCATTATTCTACAAGGACAAAGAACTTGGGACAGGACATTTGCAAGAAATGGAAAATAGATGAGCTCCTGGTAACTGCCGTAGAACATCTGAGAAAGCTACAGACGAAGCATTCAAGGGACAACAATGAAAATAACTGTTTGCACCACAGAACACATACAAAAATTCTGAAATCTGTAGCACCTCTGGAAATGGGGAAGGAGTAAGGCTAAAAATCCGGAGGATTTATCGCAAGTATGTTTAGGTACCTAGCCCTCAGATGCTCTCCCCTAATCTACACAGTTAAGTGACTGCCCCTTCCCTACCCCTGCAAGTAACTGAAGGTTAATTATCTGGAGAGGGTCACAAAAGGGTATCTAGAGGCCACGCCTATCCCTTGAGTGGCCTCTTCCACCACCTCCAAAGCCAGCAGCACTGCGTCTCGCTGTGCCTTGAGTTTACTCACATCTTAGTCTCTTTCTCACTTTCCCTTATACTCTTAAGGACACTTGGCAATAAATTGTGCCCACCCAGACAATCCAGGAAAATCTTCCCATCTTAAGGTCCTTATCTTTTGCCAAAGGTAACATATGTACAGATTCAGGGGTTAGGATGTGGTCCTCATTCTGTCTACCACACCTGACTTCTTTCACTGGGCTCCTGGAATACCGGCTGTTAGGATACTCACACATGATTTAAGAAGAGACTTTTCTGGGGATTCTGACAAGCGCAAGAATAAAGACTTAAAGGACTGAAATTGAGGGTATTCTCAGATAAAAATGTAGTTGTCCCCTACATATCTGACATCATAGATTTCCCTGCCCATCTGCCTTCAACCATCGCAAAACTGCTCTAAGGTGTTGCCTGTATTTCCCGTCTTCACTCCCCCAACCCCATTATTACCTCATTAACCCTCTTTAATAGCTCTTTTATTATCATTCCAGAGAAACATCTTATCAAGATTACCAACGGACTCCCCACTGCCAAATTCAATGATCAATTCTTATCTCAGTAAAATCAGGGGCGTTTGAAACAACTAATTACCCTGCCTTTCTTGAAAAACTCTCCTTTGTCTTCCCATTTTCTTGTTTTTCCTCCTATTCCATGGGCTCTTTCTCAGTTTCCCTTGTAGAATCTTTCTGCGTTCATCTATGAATGCTGGAGTTCTCCGGGGCTCAATTCCTTATCAATGTATATCAAGTTTATAAGCTAATGATGCCCACATTTATATCTTCAGTCCTTTCCTGGATTCCAGATTGTCATATCTCAGTTGGAAAGCTAACATCATCTCAAATTTAATGTGTTCAAAAGCTAACTTTTGATTTTCTCTCAAATCTGCTTTTAATATTCCCCACCTCAACAAATGGCACCATCGTTCCTACAATCCATATAATCTAACAATGTTCTTTGATGCATCTTTTTCTCCCCACTCTACAATTATTTTATCAGCAAATCCTGTGCTCTGTTCCTTCAAAATATATTCCAAATTTGACTTTCTCACCCCTTCGCTTTTACTAAACCCAATCCAACCGTCAACTTCTCTCACTTGGAATTCTGCAATGGCCTCAAATCTGCATTCCTGCTTGTACTACAGATGCTCCCAAAATATTTTCTCTATATTCCATCCAGTAAGGTCCTTTTCAAATGTAAATAAGAGCATGTCATTTCCCCAGTCTCAAACCTTCCACAGCTTCATGCTACAATTAGAATAATATCCTAAGTCTTTACCTTGTTTTGGAAGACCCTATATGACAGGAGTGCTGGCAGTCACCACGTGGGATATCTTGTTATCCTTCCAAGAAGCCAGGAAGGTTCCTGCTTTGCATGCTTCCTCCCCTTGGAATTCTCTTTCCACAGATCTTCACACTCATTCGGGTCTCTCACTTTATTCAAGTTTCTGCTCAAATATCATTTTGCTGACCAACCTCTCCAAAATAGACTCCATCTTGATTTTATTTTTCTTCCCCGTAACTCGAACCCAATTTTATTTTTCTTTTTGGCATTTCATAGCAAAGGCATTCTATTATATATTAATCAGTGGGTTTTTTTCTGCTAATATAAGTTCTCTGAGGACAGAAACTTTTTTCTTTTGTTCATTATTTTATCTCCTGTGCCTAGAACAGTACCTGATCCATTGAAGGCAAATATTTATAAATATTTTTTGAATTAATAAATGATCACGGTCATGGATGAATCATGAAGATACCCTTCAGTTTGAAGGTTTTAAGAAAGACAGCAGATAAGCTGTTTCATTCATTATAACAGGATCTCATAAGAGTCAGTAATAGTTTGGAATGCAAGGCATCTGGAAGATCTACTTCACATTCTTAAAAGTAATCTTGCACATAAAGTATGTTACATAGTGAGTATAACAATAAAATACCACAGACTGGGTGGCTTAAACAACAGAAATTCATACAATTCTGAGGGCTAGAATCTAAAATCAAGGTGTCAGCAGGGTTCTTTCCTTCTGAGGCCTCTCTCCTTGGCTTGCAGATGGCTATCTCCTCCCTGTGTCTTCACGTGTTCTTTTCTCTATGTGCTCCTGTGTCCTCATTTCCTCGTCTTACATCAACACCAGTCATAATGAATTAGGGCCCATACCAATGACTCACTTTACTTTAATTACCTCTTTAAAGACCCTATCTCCAAATATGGTCACATTCTGAAGTACTGGGGTTTGGGATGGTGGGGGTGGGGGGACACGACTCAGCCCATCGCAGAGTAGTATTTGGTAGTTGTGTTGTTTTATTCTATCAGGCTCTGTAGGTTTGAACAGAAAGCTATGGCTGAAAGGCCCTCCTGTTCAAATGTGTTTTTCTCAATCAACCTGCCACAATTCTGTCAGTAGCAATTTATTTTCTTAACATTTCTCTTTCTCTTCTGAGGTTTTCCTTTAATATTGCTAACAGGTCTGAGTGGGATAAGAGTGAGAGATGCTACAGCTCATTTACATGGCACTTTATAAACTAGGTTGGTCAGTCACTTTACAAAACCATGGGAGAATATCATACAGGAGACAGAGGTTTTAAAGAGAAAGAGGTAAAAGCCCAGAGTGTGTGACAGCTGAGCACATTAGTCACAGGGAAAAGGGCAATGAACAAAGGGAAAGACAATTTGTCTATTTGTTATATGCTTCGGTTGGTGATGAAAAGCACCTTTATAATTTTGCCAGCAGCTGTTTCCTCCAACATGCCTACTGGTGACTTTGCAACATTGAGACTGTCAGAAATGGTAGGTACATACTGAATAAACTAAGTTTCACTAATACTGAATAACAATCAACACTCATAAGCCTTGCAATGAATTTCCATCTAACAGTTAACTCATTAGGCTTCTATCCGATTTGGGCATGATTTGCCCATTTGAAACAGAGCTTCCTAAATCTTGCGAAATGATACACTATGCTTATGCAATTGAATGGTTGAACACACTGTTTTCTTACATACCAATCAGTGTGTATCAATATTTTAACTTTTGTTTGTTCAGTCCCTAATGTTTATTGCCATTTTCCTCAGCTGGTCAGGAAGTTATTCTTCTTTCTTCACATATTTATTTTTAAATGGATCATCTTGACAAACTCAGGCCAACGGTCTCCTTTGGTTACCACTGCTGTATTTAAAAAATAGAAACCTTGAAGAGTCTTCCTCAGTAAATAACCCAGCAGTCATCAAAATTTTTCATAGATGTGTTGTTTTCATATTAAAATGTATAGCTACTGTTCACAGGATCCCCAGACTTTACTTTTGAAGGCTAATTGTAGGGGTTTAAATTGACCTTCTCAATGTATTGACATCCCAAATTAGGATAACGTTCACCAACTCTTCTAGCCATAGTGCAAAAAAGAGAAATAGCAACATAGTCAAAATCTCCTAACTTGTTAACAGGGATGGCCATGAATCAGTAGAGCAATACCAGCCTACTCCATGCAGTTGGCTCTCCCACCAAAGTCATTTGCAGGAAACAATAAGGATTACGGCTGCATTGCAGAGGGAATCCCACTATACACATGGCAGGTCAGGATACATACATATGTGTCCACGGATACTTCAAAGATGAGCAAAAGCTACAGTATATGCTGTGAAAATCACAGCATACATGAAAAAGCAACACTGTTGTTTATATTTTAAAAAATATAAATTACACTGCCCTCATTTCCCAAATCTCTCCATTTTTACACACCTGATTTTCCTAGATTGTGTTCCTCCACCACAGCGTAGGGACCTCAGCTCATTGTTGATTTTGCATGAAGACCAGTGTTCTACAACCCAGGAATACTGATTGCACTCACTGTAACATGGGACTGCCTCATGCACCTGTCAAGAATGGGAAGGGGAAAAAAAAGATTATGTGGAACCATCCAAGTTACGGAAAAATAACCTATCTTTTAGTAATGCCTGCTGAATATAACCCAAGAAACTGCACTCTGGCCCAAATAGCCAAATTACATTCCCCAAAAGTAAGATATATTTGGCTTCTCTGAATTTACTGACTTGCCTAAAGAAGCGTACTGAGGAAATCAACTAAAATAGGATGCTTTCACAGAAGAGAACAAAGGACAGTCATTTCCTAGCACCAAGAATAGGAATTCCATTATCATTTCATTTCTTCGAAGGTTCACATAGCATCTATTAGATAGTCTGGCTCTCAATTATGTGGTTTATTGTATTCGCAGATGTACTTAACATATCAATCAAAACGAATCTATATAAGGAAAATTATTCTTGAATATAAGGGGTTCTTATAATGCATAAGAAAAGTGGTATTATTTGCACCGGAAATTTCTTTTTATGTCCCCAAAAGATCAATGCTAACAAGTGATCATTTAGCTTCCTGGGCGTTGTGGCTTCTTATAAATTTAGCTCTTTGTAGGATGTTTTCAGAGCATAGCTAATACACACACACACACACACCACAAGATGAATACTGTTAAACTGTTAGTGGCTCTTTATGATTATTGACTATGAATATTTACAATTTTATGGTAAAAACAATGAGTACAGTAAATGAATTCTTAGGTTACTTTCTATGCATTTGTTTGTGGTGATTTTTTCCTGAAATGGTATACAAATGGGCAGCCAATTGAGTTTGTCCTCCTCTTTGAGACCTCATTTAAAATGCATTGCTCCTGAATCTGAGGCACAGCACTTCCCTTAGGTAAGAAAAAGAAAACTGTTCCATTGTGTGATCACAAGGATGTCTCTAGTATAAGCATGCTGACAAAGCGTGGTTCACCCTATTACCAATAGAGTTAATTAGTGCTTTTCCTAGTACATAAGAATTTAAGTTCCAGTCCTTTCTTCCTCTTGCCTTTCTAATTCCATAAAATTGTGAATGATGACTAGGCAGTGCTGTCAAACAGAACCATTGCTTGTAAGTTTCTACTAAATGCAAGGGAAAGCACTATGTAATGGGATAATCAGAAAACAAGATTGGAGCACTGTCAGCACGTTAGGTGGAAATCAAAGGAGAAAAGGTGATTTGTGAGACTACTTAGGAATCACAAATAACGTCAGCAACTATTTTTAACCATGGGGTTCTGTTTGGCTCTCTCAGGTAGAACTCACAAGAAGAGAAACCACAAAGTAACAAACATATGAGGGCAAAAGGAAAGGAGATGGGACAATAGAAGTGGAAATGGGTAGAGGAAAGGAAGGAATTAAGTAATAAAAGAATCGTGTTCCATGCTGTGAATGCTGACAAGAATGGAATGAAGGATCAGAAGGAGTTTCTGTATTAGAATAAGGGGGTGATAACTTGTATCTGAGAAAAGTCTATCCCCCAAAACTCATAAGACAGTACAGGTGATAGACAAATCGATAAAAATGAAAAGACATGACCTCAACTGAACACACATGACAAGGAAATGGAGATAATGATAGCAAAGGGTTTGGCTGATCTGACTGCACCATGAAAATAATGCTTTCACTGAATTTGTGGGATCATTTTATAAACTCTCCAGTATATATCAATTCAAACAAAGTTTTTCGGCTTTTCTATGAGATACAAGAGAGTATCTCTGCCAAAGTACTTTACACAAACAAGAGAGGGGGAAAATTAATTTAAAAAGTGATTTTTCCCACATTTTAGGCATGAATTTAAGAGCAAATGGATGCGATATTGTCTCTGAAATGGACCTATTTTTTTGTAAGCTATTGATACTAAGCAGAGATGACATTTCCACTCTCCCTCCCATATAAAGCCCCAGGGTCAGATGGGAAATAAACTGCTTAGTTGTGTGTAACTTTGGTATAAACATGCAACCACCTGGTCATATATTGGTTTATTTGCATCTGTTCTTCATGCTCCAGTGGTCTGCACCTGTAGCAGAGTAGCTAACAAGCTATTGGAAGATGGGGAGCAGGTCTGTTTAGGAAGATATTGAACTACTGATAGTGTAAGAAATAGTTCCTCCTAAAGAAGATTCTCCAGTCACATAGAATTGGATTTATCCCATATGTGTCTGCCATTTTAAAATGCTGTCTATTCTAGCATGAGAAATCCTTACCCTTCCTTCAAAGCCTAAATAAATTCTGCAACTTCCACAACGCTTTTCCCCTGACCCCAGATGGCATTTCTTTGGCACTCAGTGACAATCCCAGTTCTAAGCAGACTTGTAGCCAAATTATAACCTCAGGGTGCACATGCACCAGGCAGGAAAAGTGGCGGTGGTAAGGACCACACTGTGGGTGGCTGGGGGAGCAAACACATCTGAAAAAGTCATCACCTTGATTCCTTCTCTCTATCTCTTATCCTCTCACTACTTAGCTCTCCATAGACCTAGTAACCACATGTCTACTTTGCACCTTAAATTATACTGACAGAATAAGCTCAGAAAAACACAGTTTGTAGTCGTCACACCTACAAATGCTTCTGGTCCTAACCAAAGTTGGGCTTGGACTATCAGTGTTTGTTTATTTGTCTACTGGAAAAAAAGTCTTGTGAGTTTTAGGGAAAAAATCTTGTGATGTTTTCGTGATGTCTACATTTTACAAGACACAAGGTGGGGGGAGGCTATCAATAAGTATTTGTTGAACTGAAACTATTTTTTTAAAGGGACCCAGGTTGCTAAATGGCCAACATTTATCTCTCTAGAGAAAACAGGCCAACTCAATGGAATGAGTAAGGTGTATTTTACAAAACATCAAGGACAGCAGGAGTGAACAAAAATGAAAATCTTTTCTTTCCATTATGGGATTTAGGTGAAGAATAGCAATCCCTATGTCATTGAAAGGTGCTGCTTGATAATTTTGTTGGAGAAGGAAAGGCTATCCTTTCAGAATTGTGAGAATTGTCTCCTTAAAGCCTTGTCTACCAGGCAAGAAACTTAATCTACAGGACCAAAAATACCCACAAAAGGCAAAAAGTCAACAGGGCATTCAAGAATAAAAATTAACTATCCAGATGCCCACTTTCTTCTCCTGTAAGTCTTCTATTCTGGCCTTCATATTGCTGTTTAGTTGATGCTCCTTATAGCTTTATGATGGAAATGTGTTACAGCATGGACTGACCAGGGAATCACATGAAAATGTTCTGAAGGAGAGAAATGAGCCATAGGAAAGTTAAGTGAAAATCATTTCTAAATGCCACAAATTAGAAGGGGGAAAAAACAGGGTTTAAAAGGGCCATAGATGCTAAAAAATGCCACTGAAAAATCTACAACCTCTGAGAAAGGTAACATTTCATTCTCCTAGTAATGAGCCCTATTTATTACTTCTTCATTGGAGAATTGTGTTTTTATAATTTTGCCAGTTCCAGATTTATATCATGAACTTGTTCATTGAGTCAGTCTTTTAATATTTACTAAATAAGCCTCCACTCATTGTAATTGATCGATTTAACTAAGTACTGCTTTCAGATAGTGCTTCTCCAGCTACAGACTGACTTCCCTGGCATAAACTTGGAAAGCAGGGTCTCCCTGGGGCTCAGTGGGTGTCATTATTGTGTATCAGAGCTTTAGGGCTCAAGGGCTCAGATAAAACCAACCAACCACCACCACCACCACCACCACCACAACAAGAAAACAAATAAAAGAAAATTCACAGCCTCTGATTTTCTGTAGCAATAAACTTTTGTTCCAGTAAAACTGCTAGTGGAGACCCAGAGAGAAGCCTTCAGGCTTGATACCTGCATGCTGGGCACTGTGGCTACTCAGTAGAACTTGGAAGTCAGTTCAAAGGTCCACCTGGGACCAGCGATCTTGGCAGGTTAGATTGAAATGTGAGAGGAAATGGTCTCTAGGGATGGTAAACTCAATAAACACTATGGGCTCTCTTCTCCTCCAAATGTTTCTTTCAGCAACATGTACAAATTGGCCTCTTATCAGGGCCAGAATCCTCATCTCTTAATTCAAAGAACTTCCCTCTTAACCCTTCTCTACCTGTCCATGCTTTCTCTCTTTCCTCCTCCATGGCTCACACTTTCCCTCCAGAGGGATACCCTAGGTTGCACTCTCAGCAACTAAGTTACACATTCCTCCATTCTGGCTGCTCTGACTGACTGGAATTTTCACATTTACATATAGAACTTTTGGTTCCATTTTTGTCAATCATGCATTTACATGTGTTTGTACACAATGTGATATATGCAGTGCTAAAGATCAGTCCTAATGAAACTGTACCCACAAGCTGTACAACTGTGCCCATTAATAGTCTCTGGTCAGCAGTGATACCACAATCATGCTGCATAGAACTTTATAGTGTACACAAGATGCTCTATGTTTTAAATCTTGGTCATTACAATCATTTGAGTTACACAAAGTTGGTTTGATCCTCACTTATAGATAAAAATAACTAAAATTTGAAGAAGCTAATGACTGAGCTGGTGCTGAAATTGCGATTATTTGAGAATCCACTCTGGCAATGCCAGTGGTACGTGGGTTCTGCCTGTTTGGTTTGTCCAGGCACATCACCATGCTCAGAAGATACTACATATCTTTTCAATGATAAGGATAATGCTGATAGTTCTACATGCCTGAAAAAGTTAGACCAAAGACAGAATTTTCAGTTGTCTACAAATTACATGATGCTTGTTGATTTACATAGAAAAAAATGTTCAATGAGCAATTTATTCTTAGTCCTTGGGTATAGAGACTCCTCTGACAACTTCAAAAAGTCAAAATGTCTATCAGAAAACTAACTTCCATGTTTAAAGCAAGAGCAAGCTTATGTCTTTCAGATAGTCACAACCCTTTGTGTGAAGATGGTGGGTTAAAAAAAAATCCACAAATGTTTTAAAATTGGTACCTGCAGGAAAACGATAATGCCTGTCATTTTGTGCTGAGGGTCACTTAAGAGGGCAGCATTTGGGGTTGGGTTTTCCTGGAGTATCTGGATCCAGTGATCGATTCTCTGCAGTGTTGGTAACTGTTAATTTTAGCCCAGATGCTCGAGTCTGAGGCCCTGGTTGCCCTCCTCTTCCCAGGCATTTTCACACACTAGTGTCTTTAGCTACACAGCAACTGAAAACGTGTTCTCAGACCATCCTGAGCTTCCCATCATGCCTGATTTATTAAGAATCACCATTGGTTATAATATGCATTATATGTTAAAGATCTACAAATGAACCTAATAATATGGAATGAATTTTATTTACAAACTTTATTGACAAAGACATTATTAAACTTTAAAGTCCATGGGAAGTTCATTAGAATAATAACTGTGGTAGCTGCATTCCGCATCTCCTGACAGTGGTTTCCAACATGGGTTTGCAGGTCCTACAGCATCAAAGCAGGGGCCTCATGAATGTACTCACATACCAAACCTTGTGTGTAGTCACAAAGAGTAACGTAATTGGAGACGTGTTGGTATACCGCTTGTCAAATGAAAGTAGGCACTGTTATGATTAATGAAACTTTAATTTCCTTTGAAAGCATGGCTGAATTTGGATTAGCCTTTCTCTCATTAGGAATTTTCCCAGTCTAATCTAAGAGCATAAGGTCTTCATATCAAAAATGTGGGAAACAATGAGGCTGTGCACTAAAATCACATGACTGTTTATACTTTGATAAAAACCATGTTGTACAGAATAGCCCTTCTTCTGAAAGTGACATGAAGAATACTTCTTACTGAGAAGTTCTGAACTCTGGATTCTTTACCTTTCATTTTCTAACAGTCTACAGCACTTAACCCTTTCCTTCTGGCCTGAATATCACTGATGATCTTTTAAGCACGGAGTCCTTAAAATCAAGGCCAATACCTACTCACAGCTAAATCGTCTGGGTCATTCACATAGTCCTATTTTGCCTCCCATGGAGGGAGTACTGAGACTGATTAAATATAGCCCTAAACCACGCATGTACTTCCTCCCCCTCTCCCATGCTTCCTGCCTCCTTCCAGGATGTCACCCACAGCCCCACTTTACCCCCTCCCCCTGCCCCCCATATTACAGATGGTATTTAACAGAGGAGAGTTACAAAGCCCTCATCTAAAAGAC
The DNA here is from genome assembly GCF_000696425.1 of Galeopterus variegatus. Lineage (NCBI taxonomy): Eukaryota > Metazoa > Chordata > Mammalia > Dermoptera > Cynocephalidae > Galeopterus > Galeopterus variegatus. Next base: position 181,816 of record NW_007726881.1, read on the forward strand.
CATAGTTAAACTCAGTTATCTGTGCTGGTGTAGTTTAAATTATGCATAGTGGCAAATAAATAGAAATTCCTTAGTATTTAAAATGGATAACATTATATTTCCCCCCACAGCAGATTTATATTTCTTCTTGTGTGCCATTTAAGTAACTATGAAAATAAACCATTTTCTTAAAATGAACTGCACACTGAGGGGCAATCAGTCAACTACATAAGTTAGTGTTGCGTGGATCCTATAAAGTGCATGATATTCTACAAGAAAAAGCACTAACACACATATACACACACGTCTGAGCACTGATCAGACTCCCTCTGTGTCTGGTACGTTTTACAGAACCAAAGGAGCACACTGACATAGGCAGCTTGGGGCAGGTTGAACTGTAAAGCCCACATTCTGTCCCTCAGCACTATGTAAACAATCACAACAAATAGAACAAGAGAGGGAAACTCACTCCAGAGTCTAAACTGCCTTGTCCAAAACCCTGGGAGTTGCCTCCCACTGCCATGCTGTGTTATGGCAAAAATCAGAGGACTTTGGAGATTGTTCACAGCATGACAGGGATGACAGCCACGGTGGCCCTTCCAATTTTCATAGAACAGATTGTAGTTATCAGTCAGGCTCAAGTGAAAAAAAAGCATCCCATGCCAGCTATGACTGTTACTTTCAAATACACTGGAAGAGCTGAATTCATCACTCTTCAGAAAAGAAATTATGAATGAACCTTGAGGACATTATGCTAAGTGAAATAAGCCAACAGCAGGACAGATGCTGCGTGATTTCACTTTTATGAGCTATCTAAAATAGTCAAACTCATAGAAGCAAAAAATAGAATGCCGGTTGCCAAGGTGTAGGGGCTCAGGGAAATAGGAGTTGATTGGTAAGTGGGGGTATAAAATTTCAGTTACGCAAGATAAGTAAGTTCTAGACATCTGCCATTTGACATTGTGCCTACAGATAACAATACTGTATTGTACACTTGAAAGTCTGTTAAGCGGTTAGATCTCATGTTGTGTTCTTACCATAATAAAATTTAAAAAAAAATTTTTTTTAAGGAGGTTATGTGTCTCAATTAGATTGCACTTTGGAAACCTGATCAGACAAACAACACCTGTGCCTACCATCTAGGAGATACCGTTTGGTGCAAGGATGGATAGATAGATGATAGACAGATAGAGTCTAGGTCCTACAATATAACCACCAGAAATCAGGTAAGGGGGAAAAAAGCTTCCATGCTGCAATAGAAAAGAGTCTTTAAGGGAGACTGCTCTGCCTTCTGCAGGTAGCAAAGGTTTTATATGTTAGAGGCATAAAGTGAGGCTAAAGCATAGATCAGTTAACAGATCTCAGTTCTCAGAAACAAATGTCCTAAGGATTAGTAAATCAGAAAGGTATCTGGTGCTGTTTGGGTTTTATAAAGAAAGAGAATGAGTTTTAGCCCCAGGCTTTTACTCTTTGTCATGTAAGAGGAAGGCTTGGGAGAAAACTGTTACTTCCTTATGGGTTTTGCTGGGAAAGGGGGTTGTACAACTCTCTCTTATTCTCAGTGGTTAAGAGCTTCTTGTTACCCCAGTTCTCTAGGATACAGCCACTGTCTCCTTATACAATACATGCAAGAAACCTATGGAGCAAGCCCAGGAAATAAATGCAATTTGGATTATAAAAAGCGTATTTGTGTAAAGAAGCAATATAATCTAAGGTGCACACTCAGACAGGAGGACCCTATATTTGTAAATACAAATGGAAAAGGATGAGTAGTTCGCATTAGAATTAATCTAATATAACCTACTTTGGATGGAAGATTTGTCAGTCAATCAAGCAAACAAACCAAAACCTAAAAGTAATTCTCATAAACCATACCAGGGCCATGAGGAGACAGGAGGAAGTCTGGAGACTGCAGCTAGCTGGGGTAAGTAAATGGGAAAATGTAATGAGGTAGGATTTTGTTTGTAGACAATGGGGACCACTAAGACCTTGGAGATTTATATGGAGAGAGAAATAAAGTTTGGGGAAGAATAAGTCAGCTTGAATGTGAGGGAGATGAGAGTGTGTGAGAGCGCTGAGAAAGAAGAATATTGAGGTTTTGGTTATGGAATAATAATCAAAACCACTATTTTCACAAAGCTTCTGATGCATACAGGGAAGAAGAGACGGCAAGATTTGGTAGTGAAAATAAGAGATCATCAAAACACCAGTGATAACTTCTGGAATCATTAAAGATTAGTATATTCTAGAACCTAGGTACACACTGAAGTTTCTCCCAAGTGCCTTAAATTCCAGGGAGTATTGCTAATGAGAAGAGCAGAGAAGCTCTCAGGTATTTGCCCAGAAAACTTCTCCATAACATATTTACCATCTTATTTCATCTTTGTTGGCTTACTTGGGATAAATTTGATGCCATGAGTGACCTGAAAAGCAGTCTGGTTCATGGAAGGTTTGCTCAGAACTTACCAATATTTGCAGCAGGCAAGCTCAAAACTGGTTCTGGCTTGATTTCCAGGATCACATCCAAAGTGAAAGCTCATAATTGGCAAGAAATGCCTTTTCATGTTTTTCTTATCATACTGTGAGAGCTCCGGGCCCACCATGCTACAGTCTGTAGGTCATTACCACAGACAAATCTTTCCTATTTTGCAATGCATGAGTTGTTATATATCACTTATTCCACAGTCTTTCAGGAAGTGAAAGAGAACAGAACAAAAGGAGAAGCCCTCAAAAATGGCCTTTAATCTGTCTAGAAAGACTAATTTAAAAAGAAGGAAAAACATAAGAATTGCAAACTCCATTCCTCATTTAGCTAATTTCTAAATGATCCTGCTGTCATAATAGACAGGGGGAGAGGAGTGTCTTTTCATCAAAGAAAAAACAGACAAATTAGTACTTCCTTATTGTTTGGAAAAAGAGAATAGGAAAATAATTATAAAATATGCTCTAAATAGACCTTTTCCACAGATGTTATGTGGTACAAACACACACATACACGCAGAGTGGACTTTTTCTTCTTCTGCAGAAAAGTATGAATGTACAAAGCAGCAGTTCTTGGGCTGCATTGTGCTCTAACATTAAAATGCAAGTCCAGGCATGGCACAGAATGGCTTTTTAAAATATGAACTCGTAGTATGAGTGATCCCTTAACAAACCTAATGTGCCTGGGACAAAGTTAAAGTGGAACATAGAGCTGAAAGTTGTGTTTTATAACCAAGGATGGCACAGCCTGACCTTTACAAAAATGGGAGGCAAAATTGATTGGATAATGGAATCCCTGCCATTCACTTACATGGTGATAAATTGGGATCTTGGCTCTGATTTCCACCCTAATTTCATCAGTCGGAGACTCTTATTAAGGGCTAATTGAAAGCTGCTGCTTTATGGAATAAAGAGCATTTTGCTGCAAACATTCTTGCTCTGAGGCAGTGAGGAAGAAAAAGACTGATACAGACCTCTTTGGCTCTTCACAGAATAAACACAGAAGACAATTGCTGAAGAATAGTGATAGTTTAAGGCCAACCTGTACCTGGCCACCATTTCAGTAAACATTATTTTGTTAACCAAAGAAAGACAGCCTATGTTAAGATAGAAGCCACTTCTAACAAGAGCAAATATAACTACATGCAACATACATAATGAAGGCTCTAAATGTGTTACAGAAAGGTCAATTAACCCATTTATATGAAGTGGACAGGTTTCTACAAATTTGGCCTTGATAAGTTAAAACATAAATAAGTATGTACGTGTGTGCAACCAACAACAGCCTTTCTGGGATATTAATGGAGAACTAAGAATTTTGGAAAGCCATAATTTCTACAACAAATATCCAATACCTGCCCCACCAAAAAAAAAAAAAAAAAAAAAAAAAAAAAAAAGGAGAGGAGGAAGAAAGGAAGGGAAAAGGGAAAGAAAAGAACTTTCTACACTGTTGTCTCTGGTTTATGTTCTGTGCTCAGTAGGTGTATATTTAAGTAAATACTGAATAAAAGAATGCAGAAATATTCTCTGAATATACTGCCTGAAAAACATACTTAGACTAAGCCATGAAGCTGGTAATACCTGAAGCTAAAACTTTTGTCCTCTTTGTTACTAATTCCACAAGAATTTCAGCATTATGTATCAATAATTCAAATCTAATTGCTTGTAAATGTATTCTAGTCCCTAAATTTGAACAGTTCTGGAAAATAGAAATCCAAATGAATCCACAGTCTCTGTTATATTCTTAGATTTATATGAATTCATAATTTCCTCATTTCTTAATTCATTTCTGATTTCTCAGAATATAGATGATAGTAATTGGACAACATTACCCCACTTCCCTATCCCAATTAAGGATTCCTTGAATTATTTAAAAAAAAAATATAAGCTTCTAAAAGGATTAACTTTTTCCCTTGAAAGCCGGGCCGGCAGTACGCAAGGTGGTCAGCGCTCATCATGCCTAATTAGAGGCAGACCTGCTGGCATGAGGGGACCAGGTTCATGGTGACAACTTATCTCTCAGGAGGTATGGGCCATCTCTTGCACATATCTTATGTTGCACGTAGCCTCTGGCATGTGCTGGATTCATGATAGGCTTATAATAAATGCATGCTTGTCTGAACTCTGGGAAGTATAGAACTCATGGTTCTAGGTCTGAGCTGGGATCTCACTGGGGGGTCTGTTAAAATATTTCTCCTCAGCAGGAAACATACTCCCTTGGATTGATAAAATGGCATCTGTAGAGCCATTTAGGAAATGGGCAGCTTCAAGTACTCTCCTTGTATTGGATTCCTGTCCTTCATTCCATGGTTGGGTCCTATTAAATGGATAATGCAGTCCTCTTTTGGGGTGGCTTCATTTCAGTAATGGGGTAAGTGATCCTTTACACTGTGTGAAAGATTATCTGTGGTCTGGTCAGCAAGGAAGTACAAAGGAAGCTGTAAGAAAGGGGTTTTGTTTCAGGTTCCGCCATTGATTTTTCTGGCAGCTCACTTACGGGACTCTTGGGGTCTAGTATTTTCTCTCTATAACCTGACATTAATACTTATCACTTTCAAGAGAAGTACAGCAATGGCATATGAAGTTTAAAAATGTTGAGAGAGTTCACTGTAATAAGTAACATTTGTTTTGAGTAAGATTAGCATTGAGTCATGGAGTCAAAGAAATTTTGCAGCTGGGAGTAAACTATACAATCATCGATTCAAACTGCCTTATTTTCTTTACCAAAAATACAGTTTCACTTCCATATAGGTAAATCTAATAAACATTGAATACCTGCTAACAGTGCACCCTCAAAACCTGGGAGTGGTGGCTGAAAGAAACAGAGGCATGCCTTGAAGTTTTATTCTTTCTCATGGTCAATAGCACCTGATAACTACTGAGAGCAAGAGATGCCCAATTAATAACAGCAAAGCCAGCAAAACAACCTCAGTCCTTACAAAAATATCACTACCATTTTCCATAAGGATACAAAGAGGTATTTACAATTCCACAGACATGTCAATTTTTGACATTTCTTTTGAGTATTAAATGATTCCTCCCATAAAGGAAAAGTCTTTGATTTTATAGCTGAGACATATAAAGTGCCTTATGCTGAAAACCTTAATTGAAATCAAACCATTAACTATTTAGGAACCACATACTACATAAAATGTACAATAAAAGGTATTGATGAGAAATAGAAAGAAAAGAGAGTATAAATATCATGCAAATTACTCTTCATTAAAGATAAATGTCATCTGATAACAGCAGTCATGGACTGTACACACTTTAAAGATTTGGAGTTCGATCTCCTGTGCCTACTCATTTACTCATGCATTATTAATTCACCAGACATTTCATGATGCTCTACTAGGTAAGACCCAGAATTGCCTTAGACACTGGATAAATAAAGATGATACAGATCCTGTTCTCCTGCGTAGGGGTTGGCAAACTATGGTCCATGGGCCAAAATTGTCACCTATTTATTTCTTCTTTTTAAATGAGATAAAATTTACATATCATAAAATCCACTCTTTTAAAGTGTAAAACTCAGTGTTTTTAGAATACACTCACAAAGTTGTGTAACCATAACTACTACCTCTATTTCCAGACTATTTCATCACCCTAGAAAGAAAAACCATACATGTCAGCAGTCACTGCCCACTCCCCTCTATACCCTAATCTACTTTCTTCCTCTAGGGTTTTATCTTTTATGGACATTTCATATAATAGAACCATATAATGCATGGCCTTTTGTATCTGACTACTTTCACTTAGCATATTTCAAGGTTCATCCATGTTGCAGCAAGATTATGTACCCCATTATTTTTTGTGGCTGATTAGTACTCTATCATATGGATGGACTACATTTTGAGTATTCATTCTTCCACTTGATGAATATTTGGGTTGTTTATACCTTTTGGTTCTTATGAATAATGCTGCTTTCATATATGCAAGTTTTTGCATGGACATATGTTAACAGTTCTCCCAGTTATATACCTAGGACTGGAGTTGCATGGAAATTGTATGTTTACCTTTTTGAGGAACTGCCAAACGGTGTTCCAAAGTGGCTGTGTAAAAGTTTATGCTTCCACCAACAATGCACTAGGGATACCATTACTCTACATTCTTACCAACATTTTATTATTGTCTTTCTTTTTGATTATAGGCACCTTAGTGGGCATGAAGTGATATCTCATTCTGTTTTTCATTTGTATTTCCCAAATGACCACTGTTTAGCATCGGAGCACTTTTTTTCACATGCTTATTGACCATTTGTTTATCCTCTCCAGGATATATCTTGGAGAAGTGTATATTCAAGTCCTGTGACCATTTATTAATCATGCTATTTGTCTACTAGATCCTTACCAGATATGATTTGCAAATATTTTTTCCTGTTCAGCAGGTTGTCTTCACACTTTCTTGACAGTGTCCTTTGAATTGCAAACATTTTTAATTTCGATGAAGTGCAATTCACCTCTTTCCTCTTTCGTTACTTGAGTTTTAGGTGCCCATTGCCTAATCCAAGACCAATGTTTTTAAACCAATGTTTTCTTCTTAGAGTTTGATAGTTTTTGCCATTACATTTTGATCCATTTTTAATTTCTTTATATGATGTGAGAGAGTGGTCCAAATTCATTCTTTGCATGTGGATATCCTGTTATCCAAGCACCATTTGTTGAAAAGACTAGTCTTTCTTCATTAAATTGCCTTGGCACCTGTGTTAGGCTGAACAATGGCCCCACAAAGATACCCACGTCCCAGTCTTTAGAACCTGTGAATGCTACCTTATATAGCAAAAGGGACTTTGAAGATATGGTAAATTATGGATTTTGCGTTAGGGAGATTATCCTGGATTATCCAGGCAGGTCAGAAATAATTAAAAGGACCCTAACAAGAGGATCACAATAGTTCAGCTATTGGAGAAGGTGATGTGAAAATGAAGCAGAGATTAGAGTGACATGGCCACGGATATGGGCAGCCTCTAGAAGTTAGAAGAGGCAAGAAATAGATTCTTCCCTGGAGCCTCCAGAAGGAAACAGTCTTGCCAACACATTGACTTGAGCCCTCTGAGACTTATTTTGGACTTTTCACCTCCAGAACTGTAAGAAAATATATTCATGTTGTTTAAGCTGCTAAATTTGTGATAATTTGTTACAGCAGCAATCGGAAACTAATACAGCACCCTTCTCAAAAATCAGTTGATCATAAATACATGGGTTTATTTCCAGGCTCTTAGTTCTACTCCATTGAGTTATGGGCCTATCCTTATGTCAGTCAGTCTTGATTAGTGTAGCTTTGTAGTTTCTCTTGCATACTTTGTGTGATTTCAATCCTTTTAAATTTATTGAGATTGTTGTATGTCCTAACACATGGTCTATCCTGGAGAATGCTCTATGTTCAGTTGAGAAGAATGTGTATTCTGCTGCTGTTGTATTGAGTATTCTGTACTTACATATCTACCTTTAGCTTTACCTTTAACTGGTGTTTTCTATTTTCTTCATGTAGATTTGAATTACTATCTAGTATCCTTTCATTTCAGCTTGAAGGATTTTCTTTAGTATTCAGTGTAAGTCCAGACACTGAGCAATAAATTTTCTGTTTTAGTTTATTTGGAAGTTTCTCAATTTCTCCTTGATTTACGAAGAGTGATTTTGCTGGATATAGAATTCCTGCTTGACAGTCTGTTTTTCAGCATTTCGATGTCTTCCTACTGCCTCTGGCCTCTATGGTTTCTAATGAGAAATCAGTTGTTAATTCTCATATTGATGATCATTTGTACATAATGAGTCCCTTCTCTTTTGCTCCTTTCAAGATTGTCTCTTCGTGTTTGGTTTTGGCAGTTATTATGATGTGCCTAGGTGTAGATATCTCTGAATTTATCTTAGAGTTTGCTGACCTTTTGAATGTGTAATGTTTTTCATCAAATTTGGGAAGTTTTTGGTCCTTATCTTTCAAATGTTCTTTTTGCTCCTTTCTGTCTCTCCTCTTTTTTCTGGGACTCCCATTAAATGTACGTTTGTATGCTGCATAGTGCCCCATCGATTTCTGAAGCTTTACTCATTTTTCTTCAATCTTTAATCTTTCTGTTTCTCAAACTAGATATTCAAAATTGGCATATCTTCCAGTTCACGAATTCTTTCTTTTCTACCTGTCCAAATCTGCTAAGGCCCTCTAGTGAATTTTTCATTTCAATTTTTGTACTGTTTACCTCCAGAATATCTATTTTCTCTCTCTTTTAATTTCTATTTGGTTACTGATAAACTGTATTTGGTTTGACAACATTTTCATAGTTTAGTTTTTTACACATGATTTCCTTTCATTTTCTGGACATATTTTAAATAGCTGATTCAAAATCTTTGTCAAGTTAAGTCCAACATCTCAGCTTCCTCAAAGAGTTTCTATTGACTGCTTCCTGTGTACAGGCCATTCTTTGTGTTTCTTTGCTCGTCTTAAAATTTTTTGTTGAAAACTAGATGTTAAAAATAATAGAATATGGGAACTCTAGAAACCAGTGTTTGTTGTTGCTGTCACTTGTTATTGTTGGCTGTGTGGTTAGCTACTTTTTTGAACTAATTCTGTGACATATATGTGTTTGTCATGTCTAATGATGTCTTTAATGATTTGGCAGAGATACTCTCTAATGCCTGGAATACATAAGCTTACCAATCTTCGCTAAGGGGCTCTATTTGCACATTGGGGCACACATTCAATGTTTAGCCTGGCAATTTACAACTCTGCTTTTGTCTTCATTTTTTGCTTGCAGAAAACTTCGAGGTTAGCCTGGGGTGGACTTGTTGGGGCTCTTCTGAGTATGTGAATAGTCCTGTGCATGTCCACAGTCCTACACATGTGAATGTTCTTTTAATTTCCATAAATTTCTCAGTTTTTAAAATCCCCTTTAGAAATCTCATACTCTAGCTTTTCCTTTTAGGTTTTTCCTTTTTTAAGTTTTTTGTTATCCTATTATTTATTCCAGCTCTTATCTACAATCTCCAGTAGTCACAATTGCCTCTGATTGTTTCAGACTCATATCTCCAGGGAAAAAAGCTATTCATATTGGGCCAGCTCTGTGTCAGGCCAAAGATAGCCTTGTGAGTGGGGTCTTCCAGGTGACTACCAGACAGGTCAAATAATGCCAATTCTTCAAGAATAGGTCATTGAAAGACCTGCAACTCTGTTCAGCCGTCTTCAGTGGCTTCCATACTGCTGTTTTTTTGTTGGTTTAGTTTGTTTCATTTTTGTTTTTACTTTTGTTTTTATTTTACCAAACTTGTGAGCAGCTTCTTTCCAGGCTACTCTGGAGCTTGAGTTAGGGACATAAAAACAGGGCAAGTTAAAAAGCAACAAAGCTCTCTGTTCTTACTGAGATTCAGCCATTTTTCCTGAATAAATACTCCCTATATTGCTTCAAGCCTTTGATTAATTTCCAGCATTCAGCTGGCCAGTTAGCTCACTTGAGAGAGTGTGGTGCTGGTAACACCAACGTCGCGGGTTGGATCCCCAAAACAGAGAGTCACCAAACCAGAAAAAAAAAAAAAAATTCCAGCATTCTAGGAACTTGATTTTGATAAGTATTGTCAGTGTCCTTGTTGCTTTTATGCAGGGAAGAATTTTAGGAGATCTTTTCTCCACTATTTTCACTGACATTTCCTATTTCTTTAAATCATCAAGTTTTATTGAATCACAGCTTTGCTTGTTCATGTATGTATTGTCTACAAATGCTTTTGTGCTACTGTAGCAGTTTAGTAGTTGTGACAAGACCTTATTGCCTGTAAGGTTGTATCTGCTGACCCCTTTTCTGTATTTCACAGTCCACTTTACACAGAACATTATAAACTATAGTAAACTTTTCATATTTTAACTTTTATATTGTTATCAAGTTTTGGAGGAAAACTCCAAATGTGATCTTTTTTTCTGTAAAGTTAAATAAAAAAAGATATACTAATCAGTAGGATAAATAATTGGTTATTCAGAAAGAAATATGTCATAAATTCAGAAGAAAATGTCCGCCATCTTCCGCCTATAAAAACGGAATGACTTTAAGTCAACACAATGAAACATTTTGGGTAATAAGCTGAAACAATCCACTGAGTTGCATGTTTCATGCAGCATAGTATATAGCCTTTCTAGCAAAGAGTCATTATTCCTAGTCAGAGAAAAAAATTTACATGGGAATCTAAGTATTCATCTTGAAAAATCATTATAACAATCTTGGAAGTTAAACATGACAATGTGAAATGAATATTTAATTTTAGCAAATTAATCCTCTATATAAGCTGTTTGTACATGCTAGAGCATGAAATGGAAGCCAAACCCAAGAATATCATGCCATGATTTTACACACCATATGACCAGAAAAAGCCAACTTATGCATTTAGATGAAGCTTGGACAGAAATAGAAGGTATGACATCACAAAATTCTTGGATCTGAAAGTCGGCTACCTAGCTGCCAATTAGCAGAAGGCAAAGTAGACCTGGAATTGTACATCTTACACCCTCCCCAGTACCTGGAATCAAAACTACCTAGCCATTTTATCTTCCTCTCTTATTCCTTATAAAACCCTGCACATGAAAAAAAATCTGATTCTCCTGTGACTGACAAACTCACTTAGCTGTACTTAGTTTTCAGCCCCTAAAACATCATAAACATCACTCCAATCTACCACACATACAGTTTCTGAAAACATTACTGATGTTTTATTCATTATATGACCAACAATATTTCAGACAAGAATTGGGGTGGACATAAATAGCATGTGGATTTATTAAAACTACAAATGTAAAGAGATTTATATGACATATTGATATAATCTTGAAAGTAGATTAATGCTTTTAAGAAATGAGAGAGAGAGAGAGAAAGTATCAATTTTCTGATTGCTATTTTCTAAGATATTGGTGATCCTAGAATCACCATCTGGACAGAAACCTATGTATGGAATTCTCAATGCTGTTTGGAGCTATGTTGACTGTACACAATGCCATCTAATACCTTCTGAAAGTACAGAGCAGATTGATATCAGAAATCTTTCAGAGCCTGATATATTCTGCTGATTCTGAGATCTCAGAGCATTGTTTTCCTCCTATCATAAAATAAGCCAGGCATGGCAAATTTAAGCAGATATAAATCAAGTTTCTGAGTTTCTAAAATTGTCATTTTGCTGAAGTAAAGGAATTTATTCAATAGCAACATAGAAAAAACTGACTCTCCTATGGGGGGAGTTTTTTCTTGAATGTGTGAACAATGTTTTGATCAAGATTTACAAAGAGAAAAAAAGCTGACTTGTGAAGGAAAACATCAAAGCTTCTTTTCACTAAATTAAAACAGTAAAGATCAAAACAGATTGCAACACCAACCTGAGCCTTTGTAGAAGTCCGTGTTAGCAGTGCATGATAAGCAAAAGGGAAAGAAAATTATATATGCATTAGTTGAGCTGCTATTATAATGCAAAACTAAAAAAAAGGTAGAAATACTTTCCCCTGGTATTCAAATTAATGGCTACATTTCAGCTAGAATTTGGATGTTCCCTCCCAGTTCTCAAGCAAAATACCCTCTTTAAGTGGATACCAAACATGTGCTTGTGTGGGAATAGAGAACACATACATCTGAGAAGGTTGAACAGATTTTTCTCTTGCTGTCCTCCAGATAGAAAAGCTGACTCTTAAGATCAAGGGCTTATGGAAACAAATATCTGAAGCTTAACTTAAACTCCCTAAGAAGTATCATAGTCACAGATTACTACTCAGAGCAAAAGACATAAGGATTGTTATTTTTTAAGGATACAGCACATATAGACCAGACTAACTCTTAGAAAGTAGATTTCATGACACTTGATCCTACTGGCCCCGCCTCCCTTATGTATCTTTCTTTCCTTTTTAACTTTACCACAACTTTATTTCTGAACTTACCTAAGGGATAGTTTAATTATTGTCATATTTAAAACTAGAGTGTATGCTCCCTGAGGGTAGGCATCATTTTTATTTTCATCATTATATTCTCAATACTTAACCTAGTGCTTAGTAGAGAGTAGATATCTGAAAAATATTTGTAGAAAGATGAATGAATGAATGAATATAGTCCCAAGGTAACATAGATTACAAATATTTAGAAACATGTGAAAAATTATAATCCAAATCCAAAATCCATTTTCAATTTGATTTCAAGTTTTATTCTTTTACCTCATAGATCAGAAATTTTAATTAACAGAGTAATGGTTCCAAAGAAATTAAGTTGGGTAGCTCAATTAAACATCCATATACCTGGCATCTTGGAAATTCTAACCATATGTGAATCAACCTATCATGATTATAATCTATAAACAATGTTTGCTTGCAACCAGAAGTCATTGGGCCTATAGGGTTTCGCAAGCTAAGCAGGTAGCCAGACGTATTATCACTATTTCAAAAATATTATTAACATCGATCATTTGCCAGTTATAAATTATTTAGTTAATCCAAAAAAGAATACCTTTGGCTTTAGATAGAAGCATAAAAGCATTAAAAATGCTTAATGATGAGAAACTCATGAAAATTCTCAACATTACAGGAATGAATGTCTGCTTCATGACATCTGGTAGACATAATTAACTCAAAGTTAAGTGATCAATGAACAGTGAACAATGTTCACATGGATTATTTTATTGCACTTTAGTATTGCATCTATGGAAATAATTCATCTGCCTTCTTAATATTACTACCAAATTGTGATCGTGACTGTCCATGGACTGGAATTTAGATCAATGATGATGAAAGCTTGTGTGTATCACCTTCTTCACTCCTGTTTTTGTTTAAATAACCCATGTTTTTTGGCCTATCCAGACATTAGGGTTAGTAGGGTTCTAGGAACTGCTCCACAGCTAAAGGCTTGCTAGAACTATTTGAGCTCAGTTTATTGCATTGCTGTAGGAAACTTGTGTCAGGTAAATAACAAATGTATCATTAATATTAAAGAACAAAAATTCTCTCACTGAACAATAATGGGTAATTTCTTTGATATGAATGGTAAGTTTCTAGGGTGCATTAAATAAAAGCATTCAAAAGCACCTCTATGTCATTCCTCTGGACACATACTAAAGAAGTTTTCCAAAGCACTGATAATCATATTAGATATGGAATTTGAATGTACTACAAAAACTAAGTTGTTCTCCTGAAATTACATACAGTACTTTTCCTTTCTGTCTTCTTAAAAATCTTAGCATTATAATTTTTAATCTCTGGTTAAAATGTATAATTTCTGGATAAGATTAGTCCTGTATTGTTCTTGCTCAAAATTCTTTCAGATATTTCAACCATTTTTACCTCTACATACAGCCTCAACCTTTCTCCTTGGCTTTAGTTGAACTGCTTTTGGCTATTTCTGCTTTCAAACACCACTGTTATATCATTTACTGTGCCTAAACAGTATCTGTTTGATTTTCCTGCTGGGCCAGCTCTATCTTCACATATCTAAATAGTATTCTTTCTTTAAAGCTCCGTTCAGATCCTACTCTCTCTCACCCTAAAGTTTCCCAAATCTGTGCTTCCACAGCCCCCTGAACTCCTGAGACTCAACAGACAGTGCCACAGATTTGACTTTTTATACACATGTTCTGTCTCTCTAGACATAGTCCGGGTCTGTTTTGAGACTAGGATCCATAGCACATACTTCATCAGACAAGCTCAGACCAACTCACTCTCCTCCTCTAAGCAATGCAGGGGCTCCTGCCCTGCTCCGCGTCATAGCTGCAGTTCTTCTATTCACAGCCCAGTGCACCTTAAATGACCCAATTCCTTCCTGTTTCTCTGAAATTATCTCCAACACTCACTCTCCTTGTACCTCATCCACGCCAGCCACACCACTCACCTGACTGTTTCTCAGCCATGATTAGCAAGTGCCTACCTCCAGGGCTGTTCCTTCACCTAGAATATTCTTTCTTCAAGCCGCCAACCGCGACATCCCCTTTACATCCTTCTTTGCTATGCTCTGATGTCCCCATCTCAGAGAAGTCTTCCCTGATCATTCCATCCTCTTGCCCTGCTTTATTTTCTTCACATTATGCATCATTATCTGCAACTATTCATTTATGTTTTTGCTTCTTTGCAATCTAGTTACTTTACTAGTATATAACCTTCATTGGAGCAAAGCTTTTGAATGTTTTGTTTGTAGCTGAATCCTAGTAAATGGCACATAGGAAGTATTAAATCATTGTTTATTCCATTAATAATTACCTCTTTATATGTTAGGCACCTGTCTGAAAGTATTAAGCAAAGACTGTGAATATTGACAACTAAAGAGTAAGAAAATTTGGTAAAAAGATACTTTGAAGCTATATTACATTACATGGAGACTATGCAGTGATTACACTTAAAGAAATAGGGATAGGTGTTTGAATCCATTTACACGCAATCCAATTTATTCTCTACCTGAAATTAAATATCACTGACAAGTTAATATAAATTGTAATTAAGGCAGCTCACTAGGAGATATGAATATTTCCTTTTTCTTCATGTTTGTTCCAGCACATATCTCCTCTGCACTTCCACAAATAATGAATTTTCAGCTAAGTATATTGAATGTGTAGAAATGGTATAGACTTAGACAAATAACAAATACTTATCTAGGGAAATGTTTATCCAATAATGTTAACTATGAGTAAAAATGGACAGGTTTATTATCAAGTTTCACATTTCAAATTTTTTTTTTCCATAGTATTATCTGTGTTGACAACTTTTTATAGCACCAAACACCATAAAATTAAATAAGTGCTTAAAAATATTTGAAATCTGCCTTAGAAAAAAATGAAGGAAAAAAAGATTTTTATGAATAGATAACTAAACAAATCAAATTTCAGTTCTAAGAAGATATATGAATTGAATATGTCTATTTCTTCCTTGTGAAATTTTATAATTAAACAAAGGTATGCCATATGTAGTAATTCTAACTATTTTAATATGAGATCACTTAAAAGGATATGTTATTATATGGCTTTTATATGAAAGTTGTTTGATATGATCATAAGAAATATGCTTTTTAGCTTCTTATTTTAGAATCTCATTAAGGAATGCTAATGATACATTTATTACTTATAGATCCAGGTATTTGTTTCAACATATCTTAAAATTGGGGGAAAAGAAAACTCATATTGGTAGTATATAGTATATATTTTAATATGAGGTGCATAAAACTTCCCCATAAATTAAGCATTTATTATTTATTAAGTGCATGAAAGTAAGAATGAACTAGTTATTGCATATACTTTACAATTAAAGACATATAGAAAAGTTAAATAACACAACCACAACTCAAACACACTTCCTCTTCTTTGAGGCACCTGTATCTTGCTCTCTCCCCAGAGACCAGAGAGGAAAAAAAAATAAAACAATGTCCAGGAATGTCATCAATAATATTTTTCTGAGTGCAACTTCTAGTTGGTCATAAAATTCTATTCTATGCTCACAATAACCTAAAAGGAATTGCTATACACCATTTAACAGCCACCAACAATTCTAAAAATAGATGCACTGCTGTTAGAACCCTGGTTTTCAGTAATCCTCATAAATCCTTCATAAATAGATAAGAAGACAGAAAAAGAGACGACTGTTTCTATTTGATGGTACTGAAAATAAAAATGGAGGAATAAACCTGGATCAAAGGTAAAAGAGGAAACGGAAGGATTAGGAAAATAATCAGTGTTTCAAACACTATGAAAAATCAAAATTGGAACAAAACAAGCTCCTTTCCCAACACCATTAACAGTGTGTATGTATGTATGTGTGTGTGTACACACACATGGACAGAGTTATTTAATATGTACTTTTCTTTTAAGGTATTAGAATACACAAGAGTGATATTGGAGAGAGAAAGCTCGTAAGAATATACCTGCCAAATTAAGTGTTTAGTCAAAGTTTTTATTGTGCTTCCATGTATTAAGAGAGAGCATCAATCAAGTGGGCAAACAAAACAACATTACCAAAAGCAAATTGCTGGTTCTAAGAGTCTCTTTAATGATATATAACTTGCTGAAAACTCAATAACCTAGAAAGCCCAGTCAGTGGTAGCCCAGGCTAAGGACTCATGTGCTATGACTACATTAAGGGAAACATAGTAATCTACTTAGGAAATCATTACTTTCTTCTTTTGCAGAGAGCTATTTACATAACATTTATAATACACTGCTTTTGCATATCATTGGACTAGGTCACTAAACAAAGCCTTTGTAAAAATGGGACATCTAAAACAAACAAGCAGAAACAAAAACAACGACAATGAACATTCCAACTGCTGCTTTGCTTAATATAAGAATGGTTGAATCTTTTTTTTTTTTTTATAAGTAGGGTATTGAGATGAAGGAGGAGTAATGGAGTTTTAGGATTTAGGTAAGTCTGAAACTAATGAAATATCATGACAAAAAAGTTATTTTCATGTGACTACACTCATAGAGGAGAGAGATTTAACCACAGTAGCAATAACACGTTTTACTCTGTATTCTATTTCCTGTGGGACAAAATTCTGGACAGGCATGTTATAAAGAATTGAAACATTCCTGATATTAGAGACATGAGTCATAAATAATTTATTCTAAAGAACTTAATTAGCGATAGGGAATCATTTATACCCAAAGACAATCTACTGTTTTAAATTAAAACAAATATATTTTGTCTTCTCTAATATTTCTAAGCTATGTTGTTAAGAAAGTGTAATTTCATTATGCATATCTTATCATTATGTATTTATACATAAATATTATATATTATAATATATTTTATTATGTATATGATATATCATATGTGTATAGACACAGAAACAGACATATATGGTGTGTGTATATATACATGCATATGTGTGTGTGTATATAGCCACACGGTTTATTTATATAAGATATATATGTATATTTGTCCTAATAACTGTGTTCTTTACCTACCCACTCACTAGGTAGTTTATAGAATCGTTTTCAATTATGATAAAATTTCTAAATTATTTGTTATTAAAAAAAAACACAAGAGGAATCAAAACCCTGCAGATAAGAAGAGAAAGAAAACAAGAAAGAGAAGCAAACATGTGAGAAGAGAGCCAACCATACTCTGTATCTTGAGCCAAACTCAAAGGAACACATGAACAACACATTTTGTCTTTATTTCATAACCAAACAGTTTAATTGTTTATAGCAAATCGTTTAATTATTTGCATTCTTTAATAAGGAAATCTTTTCTCAGAGATGTTAATTTTTCCCCCAGGGCTGTGATCCCATCAAATTATATCTAAATTTAATGCATTTTGTAAGACTTTAGGGAGTTACAACACATTAAAAACAGAATAATCTAGAATAATTCTTTTTTTCTCAATCTAAAAGTTTTCCCTTTTTCTGTAATTAGATTATCTCCAGTTTCTTCAATGATTAGTAATACCAAAAACTGAAGAATTTCTCTTTTAGGAGCCAAGTCAGTAATAGCTTTATATATTTAGAAAAACATCCTTTAATAGCATGTGATATGCATAAGAACATAAGATGTTTGAACAAGATGGCTCTAGTGACAAGCCAAGATGCTGATTCAAAATGTTATTTATTTATTTGTTATGAATATTCATGAGATACAAAGCTAATTGTCACCCCTCGTGCCCATGATGTGAGGGACAGATTCATACTGGGGGCATACCCATGACCAGAAATTACTTTTGTACCCTGTGTCCCCCACCCAATTGTCCCCCAACCTCCCTCCCCCTCCCACTTTGCCCTCCACTCCACTTTGCCCTCCACTCCACTTTGTAGCCCTAGGAATGTTCCCTCCCTCTGTAAGACCAATGGACTACTGTGGTCTTTCTTTCCTTCCTTCCTTTATCTCTTAGCTCCCACATATAAGTGAGTATATGTGGCATCTATAACTCTGTGCTTTGCTTATCTCATTCAACATAAGCTTCTCTAGGCTCATCCGTGTTGTTGCAAATGGGAGTATTTCATTCTTTTTATGGCAGAGTAGTATTCAATGGTGTATATATACCACAGTTTCCTTATCCAATCATCCATAGATGGAAATATTCTTAAAGTAACTACAAGGCTTGTTCATCCATTCACCATACATTTATTGAACTTCTATTGTGTCCTCAATATTATGCTAAGCAATTAACTTGGTAGATCAGAATATCTTACTTTTTTAAGATTCAACTCCAAAAGCACAGTTACAATGAACTGTTCGTTCAAGTACATCTTACTCTATCAAATACACTCTCTCTGTTTATTTTATAGAAGTCTAATAATTCCTTTTTGGCTATGAGCCCTAAATTGGATTCATTCTTTCTCCAAGAAACACTACTTGATATTCTGTGAGCAGAATACCACAGTCACCCAAAGTATCCATGTCATTTCAGGAAGACACTTTACCTTTTGAGAATTTAAAATATGGCTGAATTAAGCATAAGACGCTATGTAGTGGTATAAAGCACACAAGCATTAGGGGAAAGGGTCACACAGACACCTTTGTCCTAAGTTTACCTTTAGCCCTTGCAATTAACTGCAGGTGTAAAAAATTGTATGCAGAAATAATAGCTCCTGAAATTAGCTAACTGCAGGTGGAACTGGTCAGTTGTATCCTCCCAAAGGAGCCCTTGCTTAATTATGCCAATTATTAGGTAATTATAGGTATAATTATATGAATTTCTATGCAGTTTTAGTACTTAAAAAGTCCTAGTGCAGAAAATAAGATACAAACATAGCTTTCATAAAAATTTCATTAGGTGAGAGTACTGCTGGGTATAGAGACTGACTTCCCCAGTGACAGTTCTTACCCCAAGTCCCCGCCTTTGAACTCAAATATTGTTTACTTGAATCTTACCCACACTTTGTTCAACAAAATGAGGTGGCAAGGGCTTCTGTGTCAGGATATTTTCTTGAGTTCAGTATGAAGCCTAAATGACATCATTAATTTTAGAAAATATTCTCTGAAAGGACTGCTTTACAGATTCAAAGCCCAGTCAATATAACTATGCACAGTTGAGTGCTCTGTTTTAGTGGGAAGCAGGTCAGGCCTTACTGCTCTGGAATGGAATGTTTATATTCTTCCTACTAGAATGAACTTTATCACTGTGATTTTGTTTTGTTTTCTGACCATGTAAACAATAGATTTGCAATCTTTAAACATACCATTTAACAATAGAAAGATGCAGGCTGCAAAAATGCTTGGCACTGATTGAAAATTTATCTCAAATAATGCCTATTTTTTGCAGCTGGATATATAAGCCTTAAACTCAGAAGAGTCTGATTTCATTTGCTCTCTTTTTTTTGTTTTTGTTTTACTTTTTTAATTGAAACATAATTGGTTGTACATATCTGTGAAGTAAAGCATGGAATATTAATAACTGTATGCAATATGTGATGCTGAAATCAAGATAATTACTACATTTATCATTACTAAATCTAATCATTTTGTGGCCCTTTACCAATTTCTTGCTAACCCCTAAACCCCAAATATTGCATGTTTGGATATTTGAGAACTGATGAATGAAGTTCTCATTACTGTGGCTGATTATACAAGGGTACTTCAAAAAGTTTATGCAAAGATTTGTATTTCAATTCTATTTCTCCACAAACTTTTCAAGTACCCATGTATATCAAAATTCAAGGATCATTGATGCTTGCACTACTCTGTATACTAATTCCAGAAACTCAGCTCTTGCCATGTCCCTTGTGGGATCAAGCCCTGTCATTTATTCCAATTCTAGTAATAGGTCCTACATTTGTTCCCATGTGCTTTAGTCTACTTTGTGCTTCACAGATCCCTGGTTACTCTTTCCAAGACTCTTGGCATCCTGCTTCTGCATCCCAATCACTGAGATCAGGCTGTGATATTTATCACCAGAACCTCCCTTAGTGCTGCCTCTTTGGATCATCCAATTTTCCCTGCAGCACCATGCACCTGACATTCAACTTATTTAGTAAATGAGAAAAAAAAAAAAAAAAAAAAAGCACAGTGCTAAAACAGCATAATTATCCAAGCAAGTGCAATGGTGGAGCTAACAGGAAGCTCCTCCTGCTGTCATTTTAAGGGTCATTTTACAAATTCAGAAAGTATCATTCATTTAGTCCCATTTCAGTTGTTCTCCAGTAAAACATTTGCAGGGGCTACAGTATGGATAATGCACCTTGTCACTGAGAAACAGGTGGGCCTGGCAGGTTATTTGGCCACATCAAGCAATATCCCATGCAAACCTCACAAATGATTTAATAGATCAGATTTCAGTTGAATAGATCAGATAGCAGCATCTTCGTGGTTAATAAAAAGCTGTAAATTTATGAAACATTCAATTTTTAAAAGATCTTTAGTCAAATATATTTGTGAGACATTGATATATATATGTGTATATATACACATACACATACATACACACATGATATTCATGAGGGGTCTTCAAGAAGTTTATGAAAAATGGGTATCATGAAAAAACTGTGCATGTATAGCAAAATTTTTTGCACCAAAATAAACTCATATTAGTTTGTTATAACATGTCTGAACAGGATCTAGTTTGAGGCACTAAGGATAAGACGTCAGTTTGAAAAGAGCCCCTATCACAGCAAGATGAATTCTGCTAAAATTGAAGCAAGAACAAACATCAAATTTATGATGAATCTTGAGTGGAAGAATGGTAAATCACTGATGCTTTATGAAAAGTTTATGGGGACAATGTCCCAAAGAAATCAGCAGTTTACAAATGGATAACTCATTTTAAGAAGGGTCAAGATAATGTTGAAGATGAAGCCTGTAGCAGCAGACCATACACATCAATTTGCAAGGAAAAATTAATCTTATTTGTGCCTTAATTGAAGAGGACCTACAGTTAACAGAAGAAACAATAGAAACATTAACCATCACTATAGCTATCTTAATTGCCCCAGGCAATTGGGAGGAAGGAAGCTTGAGATAAAAAAAAAGAAAGAAAAAATTGGTTTACCTTTCACAACTCTGCCTGAAAAATTACAGTTGAGAAAACTTTCTGCTCAATGGGTGCCAAAACTGTTATACCCAGATCAGCTGCAGAGGAGAGCAGAGATTTTAGAAATTTTAAACAAGTGAGATCAAGATCCTGGAAACACATCTCTGAAGAATTGTAACATTGAGATGACATATGGTTTTACTATTACAATCCTGAAGACAAAGCCTAGTCAAAGCAATGGCTATCAAGAGGCAGAATTGGGGGCCAACCCCGTGGCTCACTTGGGAGAGTGTGGTGCTGGGAGCACAGCGATGCTCCCGCCGTGGGTTCAGATCCTATATAGGGATGGCCGGTGCGCTCACTGGCTGAGCGCAGTGCGGGTGACACCAAGCCAAAGGTTGGGATCCCTTACCGGTCCCCCCCACCCCCCAAAAAAAGGCGGAATTGGTCAAGCCAAAGCAAACTAGTCAAGAGCAAAGGTCATTGCAAGAGTTTTTTTTGGATGCTCAAGGCACTTTTACTGTTGACTTTCTGGAAGGCCAATGGAATATAACATCTGCTTATTAGGAGAGTGTTTTGAGAATGTTAGACAAAGCTTTAACAGAAAAACATATGTTCTCACTCATATGTGGGAGCAAACAAAACAAAACAAAACAAAAAATAAATAAATAAGATCAACTGTTAAAAGGAGAGAGAACTGTGGTGAGGAAGGGGAAGAGGTAGGGAGAAAAGTGAGAAGCTGGTTAATAAACACAAAATTACAGCTGGATAGGAAAAATAAATCCTACTGCTGTATAGTCGACCCAGGAATCTCTATAATTAACAATGATTTACAGCATGTTCTCAAACAACTAGCAGAGAAGAGATCAAATGTTCACATCACAAAGAAATAATTAAGTTTTGCAATGATGAATATGCTAATTACCCTGGTTAGATCATCCACATTGTACACACGTATTGAATTATTACTCTGTACCCCCAAAATGTGTACAATCAATATGTTTCAATAAAATTAAAATATGTATATAATAGAAAAACGCCCAGGAAATCTTCACCAGAGAGTCCTTTTCCACCACGATGATGCTCCTGCTCACTCTTCTCATCAAAAAAGGGCAATTTTGGGAAAGTTTCAATGGGAAATCATTAGGCATCTACCTTACAATCCTGATTTGGTTCCTTCTGACTTTGTTTTGTTTCCCAATCTTTAAAAATCTTTAAAGGGCACCCATATTTCTTCAGTTAATAACATAAAAAAGACTGCACTGACATGGTTAAATTCCCAGAACCCTCCATTCTTTAGTGATGGACTAAATGGCTGGTATCACTTACAGAGTGTCTTGAACTTGATGGAGCTTATGTTGAGAAATAAGTTTATATGGTTTTATTTTTATCTTTTAATTCCATTTTCCACACACTTTCTGAAGTCCCCGTGTACATACAAGTATATATGTGAGATTTCCAGGATTAAAGAAACAGGTTAACATTCATTAAAATTCATGTTGTCAAACTTATTTTAACATGGAATCTTTATGGGAGCAGAATATCATATAATAGCTTTTATTCCACCTATAAACATGCATCTATAAACAATGCTCAGATGTTCCGATTGTAAACATGGCTTGCTCATGTTGGGTCCTTACAGCTTCTCTACCTATTAGTCAACAACGATTGCAAAGGAGCAGACACATCTTTATAGCTGATGCTACAGCAATAGCAGGACACTGATTCTTTTCTTTAGACCTGCACAGCTTTTTAACTCTAATACTCCCATGTCCTAAGAACATGTTGTGTTAATAACAGTAACTATTTTTCAATTAACAGCAATATTTAGAGGAAGCAGGAAAAAAATTAAAAGGCTCCTTTCCACTTAATTTTTCCCATACACTGCTTAAGGACACTTTCTCTTTTAATGTTAATTGGCTCATCATCTGCTTGTCACTCAAATTTCAAATATATGGTGGGACACTCCTCTGCATGCTGCCACATAGGTAGAGGTCACATTACAAACCCACATGTCCCGACTCTCCTTTCTCATTTCAACAACAGTAGAAAAAATAGGTGTGATATCTAAAGAACAGTATAATTCTTCTGGGAAAAAAAAATTCTTTACCATATTCCTTTCTAAAAGCTTAAGCTTTTAATTCGAATTTCCATTTTCTGAGGTTTCCTATGGTCTCTCTGAACATAGGTGCACTGTAAATGTCCCTTGTGAAAAAAAAATTTTTATAGAAAGATTCTAAATTTCTTAAAATATCCAGATTCGTTGAACAATCTGCACTATACCTGCCTGTCTCTAATGCTTGCCTATTCTCTTTCAACACTCAACTCTTACTTTCATTATGAGGTAAAATCGTTTATCTTTGGGAAAGTCATTAGTCCCTTAACACATGCAAGCCTTATATTTTTAAATACATTTTAGGTGAAAGATCTAATTCCCCAACTGCATTGAAAATCCCCATCTTGCCTATATATCACTGTGTTCCTAGTACCTGGTACAATAAGTCATTCACTCATTCACTCATTCAGTTATTCAACAAACATCTATAGAGTACCTTGTTAAATAACAATGATAGTATCTGGATTGCTTATAGTTTATTACAGGAAGCGGGAGAGGTTAGACAGGTCATGCGCATGTAAAGCAAATAATTCATAAAATGAAAAGTGTCCTAGAAAGAAAGATGACTCTGTCTGTGGAAGTGGGAGAATCATGGAAGATTTCATTTAATCTCTATTACTAGTGAAAAGTAGGAATTTACCTAAAAGGTAAACAGAAAGATTTTTTTCAGGTGAAAATAATCACACATATGAAAATTTAATGACCGAAGAGAATTTTATGTTCAAAGAATGCCAAGAATTTTTAGTGTGGCTGGAATGCAGATGGTAGAAAGATGACTCTGGAAAATGCCGGACTGTCGAGTGCTTTGTGTACCACGCCAATTAGTGTGGTCTTTATTCTATGTACCAGCAGGTCTTGAACTCCGGCATGTACTTCAGAAGCTCCTAAGGATTTTAACACAGCAGGTCTACAGTAGACTATGGGAACTTCTGTTTTTAACATCTTTTGATGATTTTGATAAAGTTGTCCTCAAATGAAGTTGGAAGAAATATAATCTGTATGCAATGGGACACCTTCAGGGGTTATTGAATAGGCGGTGTAGGGGATGGATTAAGCTGGGAAGAATAGCTAGTCCACTGCTAGGAGGTTTTAGCACAATATCAGGCAAAGGATTTCAATTTTGATGATAACTGCACACAGCTTCATGAGGATACTTTGAAAAGTTCATGGAAAGATTAATATTATCTTTTAATTCTATTTTTTTCCATGAATTTTTGGATATATCCTAGTGTTCATTTATTTAATTAGTTAGTTGTTACTATTCTTGCATAAACATGATTGTAACTGAGTGATCTATATGCAAAGGCACTGAAATATCATAGGTTTGATTCACAACATTCCAGCTGCCATTACTCTTCTTTTGTCACACAATATATTGTCCCACTCAAGCCTCATAAGAACCCTATCAGGTAGTCATTACTGTTTCTATTTAACATGTGAGGAAATAAGGGCTCAAAGAGTGGAAATGACGTGCTCAGTGTTATACAATACATATGTGATGAGTGTGGATTAAAATCTAGGTCTATCTGACTTTTTCCTTCACCATGCTGCCTTTCTAAATAACCACATGTAACTTCCCAAGTATGCAATGAAATACACCAGACATTACTTTTGTGCACAACAAAGCTGAACATGAATTTGATATTATTGAAGGTTAAAAATACAGATATCCAATCAGTTTGTATCAGGATTGTTCCTACAGCAAATGACAATAACTCAAGTCCGACTAGTTTAAGCAAAATGGGAATTTTTTAATTCTTATGGCTGAAAAGTCCATGGACTCTTGGGATCAATTGATTCAGGCAACCAAAAAATGACTCTAGAAACCAGTTTCTCCCTCCTCGTCTCCTGATTGCTTTCTCTCTGTTGTCTCCATGTTTTGTTCTCCTGGTCCTGGCAAGATGGCTTGCTCCAGAGACCTAGCCTCATGTCCCCCAAAGTTCAAGTCCAATGGAAGAGAGCACTTTTCTTTTTCCCTGCAATCTGTTTTCAAGGGCCAAAGTAGTTCTTACAGGGTCAGAGGTCTGAGTCAACCTTTGTAACCAGGGCAGCTTAATGCTCTGATTGTCCATGGGGGAGTCTAATGTTTACCTTTGGACCCAGCATAGAGTCAACCATTCAAATGTCACAGACTATGAGTGGGGGACAAATAGTTCTTCAAAATAATATTTGATTGATGGCACAAAAAAATGAAGGTTTCAACTTGGAGGGAGCAACACTAGCAAATATGCACAGTGTTCAGCTGAAATAAGATCAGGGTAACTGTGGTTTTTTATTATCATGACAGAATCAATTGAACTAATTGATGAATTAGCTGATACTTTTCTAAATTTCTTATTTCCTTAGGATACACCATTGTTTAGATGAAAATTTATTTTAACAGGAAATCTGTTTTTAAATGGTTTCTACACACCAATTTCTATAAGACTATTTTCTTGATATGCATTAAATCCATTCAAATAAGATTATTCTGTAAACAATCATCTGAATTCTGTTATTTTGCTTACAAAATAACCCACTGTTAAATCAAATTCAAGCATTTTTTTTAACTTTAAACTAATTTGTGTGCACAAATAGCCACAATCATTCTCAAGCCAGAGTACAATGGTTCTTTTAATCTTTTCATCAATATTTCCTTCTAGCAATTTATATCTTTTTATTCCCTTTCCCAAATCATTCATTTCTCATTGGAAAGTGGAAGGTTTTACTGACTTCTCTTTAGTGGTTTGTTACAGATTGGATAAACAGTGCAAGATTCCTGGGGATTTTCCTCTTTGGTGATATTTTACGTTCTCTTGAGTGTACATGTTAATTTTCAACCTGTTAATTTTTCAAAGCCCAGTTCAGGCCTCTAAAACAACTCTCCTCTGTATGCCAGTACTCCCTTATTCAAAATATCTATCACAGTGTATCACAATTGTTATAAATATTATGATATTAAAGTTAATTAATTTCACAAATACAAATAATTTGTACTTTAAAAAACTCAGCTTACTCCTCCATAAACTGAAAGCTCATTGAGGTCACGGCTCTGCATTCTTAGCCCTTAGCCATGTCTGGCAAATCCTAATAAAAGGGTGTGTTATAACCTGGCATGTGCTAACTGAATATTTTACTTGTTCCAAAAGTTGATTTTGCTCAATTCTCCTGGATGACAAGGTTAGGAAAGGAACACACCCAGTAGCCAGGTATCCTATTTGAATCTGCAAAGCAGAGGATGGCAGGAGACCTGACTCTATTTCCCTCTCTCTCTCCAAACAGTAAGTGTAGTGAAAGCAGGGGGAGGAGACGTGAGGCAGAGATACAGGCCAAATGGCTGTCAGGGTGGGAGAAGCCGCCTAGGTGAAATATCTGGAGCTGAAGTGTCATAGCAGGGAAACAAAGACCTAGAGACCAGAGCAGAGATGCTAATAGATGAGGGAAGAAAGGGGCTCGTTGGCATACCAACTGTGACAGGGGCTGGGTGAAGCTGACTTTTATGTGATTCTAAAATGGGGATGTATGACTATATTAAAAGCTAAGAACAGAGGGAGTAATTTGGTTACACAGACACTTAACTTATCCAGCCTCCTCTGACTCGTTAAACACTTATAAACGGGAGAACTCACCAGCAGCTCTTTGCTCTCCGGCTTCCCTCCCATTAGTTGCTACACTCTCTGACTATAATATTTCTATTTCTAAGCATGGCACATTATAAAATATTGATATTAATGATATTTAAACAAATTAAATTGCACTATTATGCTTGCAAAGTGTGGTCTGCATCAATCGACACAACAAATTACAAATGGGAAACATTACTTAATCTACATAATGACAACATATTTTAAAATCTATCCCTGAGTGGCAGTTAGGAATTTCAAGAGAGAATTACACATGGCTGGAAAACGGATAAATAAATATAAGTAACTAGCTCTTGGAATGAGGTTTGCCTAATCAAACGTCTGCTCCAAAGACATGCTAATAAGCTGCCTGTTACCATGAAGAGACTCACTGCTACCTAGGAGCTGGCTGCTCCTACCTTAGCTGTCATCTAGGGCAGTGGTTCTTCATTGGAATGTAAAGAGTTAGAATAAACTGGGATGTCTGAGGTTGGGGAGAGAGAGTGCTAGTAATAGTGCAGAGTGTTTGGTTTCTATTTTCTCTGCAGCCGTCCATGTTCAGATGCCACCCCTCTTGAGTATACTGCTCATGTGAACACACTGGTCTTGTGTGGTCCCACTTCTCTTTAGTACTTTGAACCTCCTAACCAAACAACACACATTTACTAAGTACCGAGGATTGTGCCAAGCATGTGGGAAAAGTAAATCAAATGCAAACAAACCAAGAAACAACAAAAAAAACACATTCCAAAACATCCTCACGAAACATGAAGCACAGACTCTGCTTCTTGTCTCCAATCTAGCTACTGGCATACAAGAAAAGGAGAGTGAACAGCAAAATGCCACACAATGCCATCCACAATTCAAGTGAGGACAAGTGCCAGAGGATGGGGACGGGCTGCTCTGTGGGAGAGTGACCTAAGTTTGGAAGCTCACCTCAGACCACTGCACAGCAATTTTCTAATCTTTTGAACATATGTTCTTTTTCTACACACTTGATACTTAACAAAACAGAATCTAAGCTCCTTGAGCACTGGGACTGTTTCTTGTTCAGCCTTTAATGTGTGGCAATTGATTCTATGACACGGGTTTGGCAAACATCCACAAGGACACAGCAGTCACCTGTTCAAGCTGAAGACGTTTCTGTTCCAGACTGTGTGGAGAGGTGTTGAGGCACCTTGTACTCCAAAATAACTTGGCCCCCAAAATAGCAGCTAACAGGAAAGAAAGAAAAATGAACAGAGAGCTCCGCGGAAGGCTCCATACTCTGCCAGCTGAACAGTGATTTCTAGCGGCCCGTGGCAGGGACAGGCAGGAGGCGGTTCCACACAAAGACCTTCTTCATGAGTTGGAAAGGGTCTCTTAGACTAACCACAAAGCCTCCCCATGCTGGCATGGAATTTTCCAGTGGCTTTCTGAATATCCCATTAGCACCTCAAGGCATTTCTTTTAAAATGAGGTTTTGATGCCAAATCTCTTGACATTTTGACAAGCTACAAAACTCAAAGCAGCAGGACTTTCGTTGCTTCTGTTGTTCAGGTTGCAATGAGTGAACACTTATGCAGTTTCCCTTAGACCATAAGTAGAGTTGATTAAGATCCAGAAATAGATTAATAAAGTATTTGAATGGAAAAAATATCCACTGAAAACTATCTTTGCACAAAATTAAATCCCGTCCATGTATTTTTTTAATTTAGAGACATGTTGAAAACTTATTTGGTCAGAATATGCCACAGCAGTGGTTTTCAACCATGGTTTCATAATTAGAATTGTATGATAATTTTTTTTTTAAAGATGGTTCCTGGGCCGGCCCGGTGGCACACTGCTACAGTGCGCCGCTTGAGAGCGCGGTGGCGCTCCCGCCGAGGGTTCGGATCCCACATACAGACCAGTTCCCGCTCACTGGCTGAGCGAGGTGTGGGAGCAACACCGAGGGTTGCGATCCCGTTGCCGGTCCCGGTCCGGTACGGGCGCGACGCTGAGGGTTGCGATCCGTTGCCGAACACGAAAAAAGACAAAAAAGAAAAAAAAAAAAAGATGGTTCCTGAGATCCACCCCAGTACCCTAGAGATCTGTAAGTAGGGAATGCAAGAACTAGGTCATGGGCTGACTAAAACAGCACAATGACCAGCTTAAACCCACCTTGACTACCTTGGTGCAACCGGGCACTTAACTGACTGAACTCATTTGGCTTCTACAAGCACAAAAAAGGGAATGGAAAGAAGCGTAGGTACTGGGCATGCAGTCATTGTGCAGACAACCAGCTGCTCTTCATATACGCCAAGTATCTCAAATCATTCTTAAAATGTTTTGGAGTGAGATGGAAAACCTACCAGATCATAGTTTGAAAATGATAGTATTTATCATATCAATTCTTCCAGTGCCCTTCCTGTTCTGTGTGAATACACAGAAGTGACTGAAAATGTCTCAGGAAAATTTGGGACTGGATTCAATGACTTCTAAGCATTTTCCTACCTCTAAAAATCCACGATTCAAGTCATCTTGGGAAATTCCAAATGTAAGAAGAAACAGAGGTTTCTGGTCTTGAAAATGTGATAATCTTATGGAGACATAGTAAGGACACATGGAAAACAGCTGAAGGCTATATCATCAAATAAAGTTGATTTTGGCAAAATCAATTGGCAAATAAAATAAAATTTGCAAAAAAATAATTTTGAATTAATGATAGAAGAGGTTATCAACAAAATAACCAATGCAACCTATAATCAGAACACTGAATTATTCATAGTCCATTTCTACATCTGTGAATCTGAAATAATATTTGTACCAGTGCATTGGCCTAAGAAAAGTACCTCAGGGCCAAGCCCGTGGCGCACTTGGGAGGGTGCGGCGCTGGGAGCACGGTAGTGCTCCCGCCACGGGTTCGGATCCTATATAGGGATGGCTGGTGCGCTCACAGCGCTCACTGGCTGAGCGCAGTGCAGCCAGTCTCAAAAAGGACAAAAAAAAAAAAAAAAAAAGGAAAGAAAAGAAAAGTACCTCACTCTTTGCAGCATTTTTACGTTGTGTATTTACAATGTCAACACTATCCTCAAGCATCTTCATTCAAAACATATATGTCTGTCTAGGTCCTCCACTGTCCATTAGGAATATTTAAAGTATTTAAAGATAAATGAGATGCAATCCTTGCTGTCAGGCAGATAAACAACTGGTTTGAATGCAATCACCCGGCACAAATGGTGGTAATTGGCAGTGTCTTAAACTCAGAAATGATCTATCTGGATTAAGTGTACATTGTGTCACAACATATAATTCCTAAATGCTCTGTCCTGCTCTGCTGAGACATTTCTAATCAAAATCTGCTTTGTTCTCATTTAAGTAGCAGGTTGGTTTGCTACAAAACTCTGCTCTTATGAAGCAGGATTTATAACAATGTCAGTAAAATAATGCAAAGGAACGGCAAGTCCAGAGCAAAAGAAGCTGCAACCAAGTGAGGATTCTAACTACTAAAGAATTCCACAGTTGTCCCATCCTTATTCTTCCCTCTCCATTCCAAGAAGAAAAAAGGGGGGGGGATAAGTCATTCAGAATTGCTTTCTTTCCCTCACTAGCCATTCATTCATCTAACATCTATCAGATACTGCTTTGTGGCAAGAAATATGGTAAAAACGGAGAAGAAAGACGCACATGCAAAGCAGTCACAACTCTAGAATTTCTGGGTTATTGTTCTAACTTTTAGGTTAACAAATTGAGACACATTGGTTGACTTGCTTATGTTATAGAAGAAACAAGCACAAAGCTAGGAATTAAGCTTATGTCTTTTGCACCACAATGCTGTTTACACAGTATCATCTTGGAGGACACATGCAGTCCACAAGGGACTCTGGCAGGACTCTCAAGAGTATCCACAGAGAGAATGTGAATGGTTCACTACAGGGCACCCATGGGTATCCTGGTTGTTGCACCAGGAGGAGGTTATCTAAGCTGGTCCAAACTTCAGAAGAGGTCAGCTCAGCCCTCACAGTTCTTGGCTACATTCAGAAGAAAGGATGGTTTACCTCCATGTGGGAAGCTGTCCACATTTTATAAAGTACAGGGCCAACAGGACTTGTAGGGGTTTCCTTCTTGACACCCCCACAGGGAGAAATGAAAGCACTCGGTGTCTTGTGTTTGAAAATAATGCAGAACGTAGAGTGAGGTTTTTTTCAACAGCTCAGGGATACACACCAGAACAGCCTGCCCCACTGTGTGGGCATCCTGTGACTGATGGATCCTCTGATGCTCTGCCGTGTGATACAGTGACCATATGATAAGAAACAGTCCTGCTCTATGGGGAGCCAGACTGTCAGAGAAGTCTCAAAAGCCAGGCAGATGCCAGCATCCTGTCTACTGTCTCTAATCTACCAGAAGCAGCCTTGCCAGCTGGCATCTCCCCCTTTTCCATCCATGCTCTGATCATAGATAAACAGGGCTGAGACACTAGCAAGTCTATTCCTCTGTATCAGTACAGCCCTGTGAGGAAGAGACGAATTAATAAACAAGGGAAGGAATCCAGAGAAAACAAAGAGGGATGGGATGAGTGTGTCCGTCTGGGTTTCTTCTTTTCCTTAGATGAATATATGCTACACTCTGCAAGAGCATAACCTATGACAATTTATTTAGAAAACTCTCTACCCAAGCTTCTTGATGATAGTGATGGTCTCATTGACTTCTGTGGTCACAGCCCCTACCTAGCACAATGGCTGGCATAGAGTGACAGCCCAACACATATCTGTTTTCTTATTTTTGTTAAGAAAAGTGCTGTGATGATGAAATGAGATAAAATACTTATTAAATAAGAACTACAGAATTTCTATAATCTAGAGTCCTGAGATTCCTGGAACAGCTTCTTCATACCCAGCAATTGTTACAAGTAACACATCATCCTATGGGCAAAGCCCAAGTGGCTACTTCCTCTGTAGCAATTTCACCCCCGTACCAGTGGTACCACCAGGAAGTAAAACAACAACTCCACCACCCCACCTTAGGTCACAGAAATTACTAGAAATTGGGGAGGGAGACTAATATTTTACTTCTGTGTGACCACAGAGGAACCCACACAGTTCACCAACACAACTCTCAACTTGAAGTCCAAGTGCTGATAATTTTTAAGCACTAATCATGATGCATCCAGCATATCAAATTATGAAATGTGATTGTAGAAATTCCATCATGCTTTAGCATTATGAAAGCAGTAATATATAATTGCAGCTTAATATAAAGCACCATGTTTATTGGTTCCCTAGTACATATGCCTTAGTATGAGTCACAAGGATGGTAAGCATGAAAGTACCTTATACCAAAGAACAGCACGTGAAAGAACTGGTAAGAAACCAAGTAGTAAATAAGCTGACTGTTCTTGCAAGAGCTTCTGCTCTAACACTGCCTAATTACGAACCTTTGGACATAAAATATATCTAGTATTTATAGGCATCTCTCTCATATATTTAGTACTTTTAATGGAGAGCTGCTAATTAGTTTCAGTTCTGGATTCAGCTACCCTCACAGAAGCAGAGTAACTAGTTCACTTATACCTTTCTCTTCTGTTAAATGCTTCACTTCAAACACATTAACAATGGTTATTATATGTACAGAGTGCTTATCCTAGTAACTGGCATATGGCTAGCATTCAAAATAAATTGATTCTATTAGTTATAGAAGCTGTCATTGTCATTAGCATCATTGTCATTTTAATGAAATAAAACAATAAAGCTGGATAGACCTCAACTAATCCAACCTTTCTTTTTTTCTCCTAGAGGAGAAGAAAAGCCCATACTCTGCTAACTCATGTATTACCAATGTCACCCAACTAATTAGTGAGAAAAACAAAACCAGAAATACATCATAACTTCAACTCTAGAGTTTTTTAACCCAACTATGAAATGATATAAAATGTTTTCAGATTATTAAGGGCACTGGACAATATCAGAAATGTGGAGTCTCCACCTTTTTGCCTCTCTATCACGACGTTCCATGACAATGCTTCCCATACCTCAGGGCTATATGTCTTCACCTGCTTAGCCGTCTTTTAATGTCGGAAAAAAAATGGCAATAAGTATTGAAAAGTTTTGATATTGTTTTGCCGAGATTCACTCATTCTCTGAGATACATGTTTTCTTTTAAAGTCCCAGTGATCAAATAAAGTTGTTATTCTTATATTTTAAGTATTTATTAACTGATTGTAAAGCTCTGGCTAATGTCAGCATCCTGCTGACATCGCCAATTATAAAGCTACATGACTACGCCAGGACCTGTTTACAGGGACCTGTTTGCTGGTTACCTAGCTCCTAGACCTGTGTGAGGGGTCCGGTGACTCAGCCTGGCGAGTGAAGGGTTTGTGACCCAGTCCGTGAATGGGCTTGAGGGGTCTGTGAGCACCAGACCAAGCCCTAGCTCGACAATTGGCCCAGTCGGCAGGATTACAGGCAAGTAAAAGAGAGTGACAATTGGCTACGTTGGCAGGATTCCGACATTAGCCTAGCTCTACACTGATACTAAAAAGGATTTGAAAGAAAATAAAAGAAGGTTTAAAGAAGGTCACCGAGACCCCCACCTTAGGACAGGTACTTCCTTTTTTCTTTTCTCTTAATGAGTTGCACATTTACCTGTTAAACTTTGGCCCAAACAGTCCTCCTATATTGACCTTCAAACCGCTAGAGCTAGAAGCCTGCAAACTACAATTTGCAGCCTTCCTTGTTAGCATGTTTTTCTTCTCCAGCTCTTCTAATATGTATGCAAAGTTTTCTATAGTAAATTCTTCTCTGATTGAAATGCCTAAATTGGTGTTGATTTCCTGATTTTACAATGACTGATAGATACACTTAATTTTCACAATAACTCTTCAAACAGGTATTCTTATCTTTGCTTTACAGATGAGGAAAATAATTCTTAAAAAAGTTAAATGGCTTGACCTGGGTGATCTCATTAACAAGAGGAAGTGCTAGAATTGGAACTATAGTTCTACTGGACTCAGATACCCTTATTATTTAATGTACAGAACTATCTATTTGGGCGTGTTATAAAAATGTCAAGAGTATTGTACTCTAATTTTTAAATAATACATGGCAAATTTATAAAATTTAGGAAACAAACATTGCCTTTTAATTCTCCAAATGAATTGAGCAGTGTTCTTACCATTCCCCACAGACTTAAATTGATGTGATATATAATACAGTGTATATCACATATTCTGTCATATATATTAGCAGTAGGACAGAGTGCAAGGCCAATTTTGAGGAATTCATCAATTTTCAATTGATGTCTAGTTGGAAAATACAGTCAATAATAAAAAGAGGCAGACCCAGAAAGGGTGAGAAAAAGAAATACAGTGAGGCACAGAGAAAGCAACTGATTACTACTTTGAGACATATGAAATTACATTTTACAAAGGCAAAAGGAATGATGCAGTATGTGTATCTGACACAATTTATGTCCCCCCTCAGATCTTTTGAGTCTCCCAGTACTCAGACTTTGTTCAGAGACTCCCATCTTCCCCTGCTGCCTCATTTGCAAACTCTGCTGTTTGTCCGGACAACCTCTGACTAAGTGCTTGGTTTCAGAACAGCCCTCAGCATGCTTTTTTTAGCTTTGCCTCAGGAGCTGTTTTCTAGGGTACTCCTAGCAAGATAGAAGAAAAAAAAAATCTTAATGAAATGTTTAAGTATTTTAGTTAAATTATTATTTCTGGTCAAATTTATAATAGAAGATTTTTGTTACATTTAATACACGACTGCATATTTTATAAGTCACTGAAAGCCTAAAATTATCAATGCACCTAATATATTTATGCCTAGTTTACAGTATTTGGATCATAGTTTTCTGACCATGAATTATTAGAGGATTTTATCTTTGTTTTTATGCTCCATTGGTCAAGCCTAGATTTGCACGTGATGCTGAATCCTACACTCTCCAAATCCTCTACTTCCAATTAAATCATCAATCCTATAATGACACCATCAATTTTTCAACAATTCACTTTATTATGCCCTTTCAGATATGTGTTGCAGCAAAACTTCCTATCCCTCCAAAATTCCCGACCTCAAAAAAATCATGTAGAATCTTAATGTAACCTGCTGCTTATTATTATTCACTGGTCTGCTCTATTAAGTATAGAGGATTAATTAAGAAATAAACAGCATTGTTTAAAAAAAAAATGACAAATAAGTCCAAACGGCTTAAAGAACCTTGAACTCTTTAATGCAATAGAGATTGAGGAAGACACTGGGAAAAATTAGGGATAAGTATTGTACACCCTTCAGAGGTTTTCAGTGGTATTGGTTGGATATGTTCATTTTTATTATTTTTTTTAGCATAATTCAGCCAATGTCAGAAGGTGAATAACAGTCTTTTAGAACTTTTGATATTATCTTATGTTTGCCTCTCTAGTTGGAGAAAATAAGAGACTGTTTATAAGGAGACTATCCCAGACTGCCTGAATTTGAATCCTGGCTCTGTCATTTAGTAGCTAGGTGACCTTGGGCAAGTCATTTACCTTGTCTGTGCTTTGTTTACTCTACTGGAAAATGAGGACAATAATAACACTGCCTCATAGGAGTGCTGTGAAGATTAAATTAATCACTACATGTAAAGGATTTAGAATTGTCCCTGCATAAGTTAATCTTATGTACATGATATTTTTTATCATAGGCTCTGCAAGGCCCTATAAAAGTCCCTAGTGATCACTAAAAAAGTAAAACTTAAATACATACCAATTCCACGAATAATTTTTAAAAAATTATAAAAACATTTAAAATAAAATAAAGAATTTTACTTTTAATAAGGCCTTGATGAGAAAGATGAGTCATTACATTCTGTAGAAAAGAAGGTTAAAATTGGTCAAAATTATTAAAAATTATCATTTCAGGACATTGAAAACTGGCCAAAGGCAAGCGATTAGTTGAGAATTGTTTATTTATGAAGTATTGCTACTTCATCAGGTAAAAAGAGTGATCTCATGGCCATATTGCTAGGACATTTCATTCCTCCAGATCAGGTGGCAAAATCCCTTAGCTTTAAGCTGATGACTGCAGATTCAATTCAGGACAGATGGCAAAGCAATGAGAAATTTAAGTGGGAAATTTTGGAAGTGAGGGACATGTAGAAAGGTTGAAATAATAAACTCTCCTTATATCCTTGGTTTACTCTTAAACTCCCCTGCAGGTAGGGCACAGCAGTGATCCAGGTAAAAATTGAAACCCTAGGGAGAATTAAGGATTTGTTGAGCCTTTGAGTCCATCTGTCAAGCAACACACAGCTCAGGTGGCAGAGGATGGAAGCCTTACTGGATTGCGTGTGTGAGCACATGTCATTGAGCATGTCCTTGGCTGACTGTAAACTCTTGAAGGGAACCAGGCTATCAAACACTGAATGGACACATTAGGAACTGCAAACTGCAGGACAGACAGATTTTGCAGTTTAAGTCCAGGAAATTTAATTGACTGTTAAAAAACTGTAATAATCATTGGGGGAGGGGAGGGGCGAAATACAAAACTGATATAAAAGTAACTGGGACATATCTCCATTGTCCAGTTTCTTACAATATAAATTATTAGTTATGCAAAGAAACAGGAAAGTTACCAATGAACAGAAAAAAAAAAGTCTATGGAAATTGACTAGGAGTGGACTTAGCAGACAAAGACTTCAAGGTAGCTATTCCAAATATTCTCAAATCTAAGAAAAATCTATTCAGGGAATTAAAGAAAAATATGTTCAAAGAATTTAAAAATATAGAAATAATGAGCAATCAAACTTGAGCAGAGATCAATATGCAGTCCAAAGAAAAGAGAGGAAAAAATGTTTAAGATAAATAAACAGAGTTCTGTGATATAATATCAGGCATTCTAATAATCATAGTTAGAGTCCCAGAAGAAGATGACAAAGGGAGAGAGGAAGAATAATATTTTAACAAATAATGGACAAAAACTTGCCAAATTGATGACAAATATTAACATCTACAAATATTAACAATTAAATTTCCTTGACTTAAACTGCAAAATCTGTCTGTCCTGCAGTGTGCAGTTCCTAATATGTCCATTCAGCGTGCAATAGCCTGGTTCTCTTGCAGAGTTTCCAGAGACTCAACAAACCCCAAATACCATAAACACAAAGAAGACTACAATGAATCACATGATAGACTATCTCCTGATAGCCAAAAATAAAGAGAAAATCTTGCAAGAAGCAAAGGAAAAATGACAAATTACATACAAGGGAAAACTATACAAGTAATATCAGAATTCTCTTCAGAAACAATAGAGGCCAGAGGAGACACTGGAGGGACATTCAAATCACTGACAAAAAAAAAAAAAAAAAACAACTAAGAATTTTATATCCAGCAAAATTATTCATCAAAACTGAAGGTGAAATCAAGGCTTTTCCAAGTAAAGAAAAAACGAAAGTAATTCGTTGCTAGGAGAATTGCACTATAACATGTATTAAAAGAAGTCCTTTAAGCTGAAGGAAAATAACATGAAATGGTAACTTATCTATACTGGAAGAAATGAAGAGCACCAGAAATGGTTAATACTCATAGGAGGTAAATATATAAAACACACACACACACACACACACACACACACACATGCATTTGTCTTTTCTTAACTTCTTTAAGACAGAAATATGAAAGCAAAATTATACTATATTTTGGGGCTTACAATACATACAGATATTATACAAATCATACTATATTTGGGGCCTTACAATACATACAGATATTATACATATGTCAACAATACAAAAACGATGGTGTAAATGGAGCTATACTTGTGCAAAGTTTCTATACTTCATCACAAGTCAGTGTTATCTATATTAGATTATAATAAATTAAAGATGCATATCATAATCTCTAGAGTAATCACTTTTAAAAAAGCAAAGAAATATAGATAAAAAGAGAATAGAAAAAGTGAAATGGCTATTAAAATACACAGAAAAAGACAGAAAGGAAGAATAGAGAAATAAAAATTAAATGAATAAAATAGAAAACAAATAGCCAAATTCCATACCTAAATCCAACCATATGAATTATTATATTAAATGCAAATTCACTAAACACACCAAACAGCAGAGATTATCAGATTGGATAAAACTCCAACTATATAATATCTACAGGAGACAAAATTTCAATCCAAAGTCATAAATAGGTTGAAAATAAAGTAATGGAAAAAACTAAAACAAACAATAAATAGAAAAGAGCAGAATGGCTCTGCTAATACCAGATAAAAGAGACTTCAAGAGGAAAAATATTACTAGAGAAAAGGATTTCTTGCTTAATGATAAAAGGAATAAAAATAAATCCTAAACCTCTAACAATCATAAAAGCATACCTACCCAACCACAGGAGTGATTGCAAAGGGGCACAAGGGACACTTTTGGGGTAATGGAAGTATTCTAAAACTTGCTTTTGGTAGCAACTGAACTCCTGTCAGTATGTACCATGATTACAAGCCAATTTTTATTGTATGTAAATAAAGCTATATAAAATGCATAAAAGAAAAAAGAAAGAAAAAGCCAGATAGGAAGACCTCCTTAGGCTACACAGTGATGTCATAGGATATACAGGGCCCTAGTTAAATATTATTGGTGGGACCCCTGTCTATACAAGCAATTTGAGTCCTCCAAAATCAGTATACCAGCACTCTTCCGGAAGCCAATCTCATATGATCCTGAAAGAAAAATATTGCTTTGGCCAGGGAGAGTGATTTGCTGGCCAGGATGCCCTTCAGGAACCAGGACCTGCCCATGGTACCCCAGGTGACCTCATAGTGGTGAGTCCTGCAGACTCTTGGAGTGCTGGTTAACCCCACATGAAACAGAGTATCAGAGAGTGCCCTGAGGTGAAAAATGGGACAGAGCCCCACCTAGCTCCAGGTCTAGGTCCATGCTCAGGACCTGCCCTAACCACACTACTGCCCCTGGATGGTTCTAGGCACAAGATACTTTCTAACAAGAAGGGGACTCCAAAACATAAGGTCCCTTGAGAAGGGACAGAGTCTTGCTTGCTTGCCCACTTGCTGAGACTAAACCTTTTCATGTAAATTCTGTTTTGGCTCAGTTGCTGCACATCCAGCAACAGACCCAGCCTATGCCTGGGAACCTGAGACAGTGTGGGCCAGCCCCCAGTCCCTGCCCGCAACTGGATCCAAGAATGTACTTATTAACCACAGGTGTTTCTTTGGGGTGTGTGACTTACCTGCTCATGTCCTTAACCAAATTTCTGCTAAGATTTTTCAATTCATTTTTAAGAGTTCTTTTTGCAATAAGAATGTCAATCTTTGTGGATTTTTTTTTTTTTTTAAAGAGAGTAAAATAATGGTTACCAGAGGTTTTTGGGAGGAGTGGGAGTGGAGGGGAATATTAGGTATGAACTAATGGAGACAAAACTATGCTATCTACCCTAAGTGAATTATTGTGCAGGATATGCATGTATTGAAACAACACACTCTATCCCCCAAAATAAATTCAAAATTGAATTCAAAACAAACAAACAAAATATGGTTTCTATCGCGAGACTGAAATCTAAACTCAGATCAGCTCAACTTGTTGTTTTTCCAGTAACACTTTAGGGTGTCTTGTTTAACAAGAACATACAGCAATTATTGTATGCCAGTCACTATTTTAATTGCTTTGCAAATATTAACTTGATTCATTATTATAACAACCTTGTGAAGTACATGCTATTATCTTTTTCACATTTTAAAGATGAGGAAACAGATACACAAAGAAGTTAAATAACATGCCCGTGTTTACACAGCCGCTTGAGTAGACAGAATTTGATCCCAGGGAGCCTGGTTCTGTAATTCCCACTCTTAATCATTACACTATGTAAATTAGAGCCTATATTTGGGTAAAATTTATTGATCACAGTAATTATTTTAGCCCAAACCATCTTTCTAAAATATCCATTTCATCCAACATAATTCAAAGCAAAAAAGAAAGGAAGGAAGTAAGGAAGAAAGCGAGGGCAGGAGGTACTGAGGAAGGGAGGAAGAAAGAAGTAAGGAAAGAAAACAGATTTGGCCAAGCAGGAAGGATTCAAGTTTGGAAATTAATCTCCCATTTGAAGGGTAATTATTCCCATTTATTACCTAATTCAGGCCCTTATTAAAGTCACAAGGGAGGATGTGGGGATTTATGACTTCATGGAGTTTAGGCCACCTGCCTAAAGTTGCAGAGCTAGGAAGTAACAGAACAGTTCTGAATCTGAGCCCAACAGAGCTTATTCCATCAAACCTCGCCCCAGAATTTTCAAACTGCCACACTCCAAAGTTAGGGGACGTTGTTGCTGAGGGAGAAAGACAGTGGACTTTCTGGTATGTTTTATATTCTGAAAATGCTGAACCACAATGCATGATGACGGTGTGACCTTCCCGGGGCTGGCAATCCTTTGACTTTGTATTGAGGTGGTTCTATTTTCAGTGGTTTAAAGAGAAGCCTGAAGGTAGCATTGTTACTTCTAGCATGGCAGTGGGACCCATTTGTAATTTTCCTCCCATTGCTAGCTGTCATTTAAGATGATGGTTGACAAACAGACCAGATTTTCTATGAATGAGAATTATTCTATTCCTGGAGGGGTTATCTATTTTCCTTTCAAGGATACAATATGTACTGCGCTGCTCTCCCAAATATCTTTAAGCACCTGGAGTCTGCCAGCTGAGCTTCTATTGTTATACTAAAGTAAACACTACTTTCTTCAGAAAACACCAATTATGTGATTGTTATTTTTTGCAAGCCTCTGGAGATGGGTCTGCTGAATTTAAGGTTGCTAATTCACCTTTTTTGAAATGTACTGTGCAGGACTCCTTTCTGATTCAGATGTTTTTACTATTAGCTGCCTACTGATCCCAGGAGCTAAACAAATCTTGCAGTAGCTTCCAGAACATTCCCAGACAACAAGGGCTTTAAAGTCCATTAGCACTGAGTCATGTTTTTATCACAAAGTCATCACAAAACTTGAAAGAGCATTGTAAAACAGAGAGTGCTGGCGAGAGGGATGTCCACTCTCTGAAGCATCTTGTGTGGTAAACGCTAATGGATAAGTCTGTGTGGAGGCTTTTTTGAACCACCCTCCAGAGTACTTATCTAAGCCTTTCCACATCCCCTCTGCTTTCCACAAAGCAATGTTTGAGAGTCAGAACTATGGACAGTCAAAGGCAGGTAGACTCAATCTACTTGCAGTAATAAAAGGGTTATTTTAATTGGCTGCTATTATCATAGAAGCAAGGTTTCAAACAGGTCTTTATTCAGGAACGTTAAAGAGGCCAGGAGGAAGAAAGAAAGTGCTTATTCTGACTAGAAAATGGTTTTCCCAAGGCTATAACAAACCTCTAGAGAAAACCCTCCCCTTGTGTAAATGATAATGATTATGATAAAGAGGCATCTAAGGGCTTTTTGTGCCCACAACACATTTCTGAGACCAAGCCGGTGGCTGTATTAAGCATGTTCTAGCTGCTGTAAATTTGATGCTTTAACCCCCGCCCTACATGCACATGCCAGCATGCCTTGTTCTGCACAACCCGTAATAGACCTGATTCACCCTGCCTTGGCTTCCTGCCTCCCTGTCACTCCCTACCCCTCCTCAGGAGGAATTCTCTTCCCCAGAGGTGCACTTTTCAAACACAAACTAACCCAAATCCCATACCCCAACTACTTCCCTTATCAGGCTCTCACACTCAGGGCCACTGTCCATCTGCCCTAATCACCCAGGGCCAGGTACCAGACAACCAGGATGGCTGCTTTGCCAGTTATTCAAACTAGCCTAGGCCTCTTTACCCTGCCTCACCATTCCTTCCCTGGGAAACCACAATAAAAGCTCTTGCCACAGCTTCCCCCTGTCCTTCTGCTTCCTGGTGCTTTCTACTGTGGCTCCCCATAGCATGGTGTGCCCCTCTTCTTGGGAACTGTCAGTATATGAAGTATCTTTTCAATGGTAGGCATCTCGTGATCTGTTGGCCTTACTGTATCTTCAAGGTTCTATTAATACACTATATTTTAAAACACTGGCTATTTAGTATGCAAAGCCGCCACACTTTGTACAACATTATCCCAGAAGGCTGGTCACAGATTATTGGTCCAGGGATGATCATGTGACACAGAGTGTGATGATGTAGATTGATTTAGCTTATGCCATTTTTACTGTTTGAAAAGTGTTCTTGTTTGAAAGCCCTCTCAACACCTGTGGTGAAAATTGAAGGTTAAAAATTGTCCTGTACTTAGAAAAATTTTAAATTCTGCCTGCCTTTGCTGTTTCCCATCTATGCTGTCCCTGACTGATAAAGCCAAGAGCTGTATCTGGATGTATCTAGACAACCTAAGGAGTAAACCACCCTGTGAAAGTTTTTGCCATCCCTAAGTGATTAACTGGCTTCTTTCAGCTTCTGTTATCAGCTTGCACTAGGCCTCCCCAAAGCCCCTCCTCATGCCAGGAGGGTATGTGTGTATAACTATAAGTGTGTGACTATATGATTTTTTGCCTGTGTGACTATGTGCCTTTAAAAGACCCCTTAAACTTAACTCAGGGCTGCTTCCTTTCAAGACTTTCTTGGAGGTACAGTTTCCAGCCGGCCAATAAGAACCCCCTTTTAAATTCTCAATTGGGTATTCTAATTTCTTTTCTGTGTGGCAGCCTCACAACAAGAGCAGTTATCTGTAGACTGGACAGTGGCCTATGAGTTGGGCTGGTACAAAAGTTCTATGGAAATGGATCCATAAATGTGTGCTGACCAATAGCTAAGCCCTCCTACCATTGCAACCCAACCTAAGGTCATAGGACCAGTGGAAAGCAGTTACTGGGAACTTGTTTGAACTACAGAACCTAAGGTTTCTCCCCAAACCTACTGAATCACCCCAAGTGATTTGTATGTTCATTAAATTTTGAAAAGGACCACTTGTGGCAGTCATGAGAACAAACCTCTTATTACCCTCAAGCTGCCAAGCTCTAAAATCCTTCACGGCATCTGCACAGAGGCCATGCATCCCATAGGCTGCTCCCAGCCTGTGACTAACTGCAGCAGAGACATGACCTAGGCCCATTGTTTGGAAATGTGGGACAGGTAAATCTGGCTCAAGGACTCTAAAGGCCTTGCTGAATTTCCCTTAGAGCTGCATTCTAAGATGTTGCACCAACTTTCCTTCTTTCTCTCCTCTCTAGGTCAGACCTGCATCATGGTGCAATGTTTTTTTGTTTTGTTTTGTTTTTAGCACCACTATACTTTCTTTCACAGGCATTTCCCCCAATTTGTTGCTTACACCTTTAATCCTATCTTGGATTCTGCCTATTGGGCCACCTGGATTAAAACACAGATGTTGGACACAAGATAACCGCACAGAGGAGACAAACAATAGTATACCAAATCGACAGTGGGGATCTAATTTTTGTTTGGCTGAATTATATTTGTATTACATTCATCAATAGTCATTTTAGGTAAAGATAGGAATAAGTCTCCTTGTTGAAAGAACAAGTGTTGGAATTATTACTCCTATTTGGGGCATACTCATAAGGAAAAATAGTTAACCTACATAGATTAGACAGTAGGGAAATAATCCAACACCATTCCTCTCAACAGCACACAATAAGAGTTGAGGGAGAGTGGGTAGATTTTAGATTAGATAGATTCAATAATGACTAAAATCTTCTCAAAAATACACATGGAAAGGATTTTTTTCCCAATTACATTGTATTCCATGTATAAACGTGTACACTTTTCATGAATTTCTGAAATACTCTAAGAATCTTATAAATTCAATTCATCATCCTGAAAATCAATATTCCAAACCATGACCAATGCAGTCAGAGATATTGTACAGGGCTGAAGTGGTCTTCGAAGTAAGGGTAATTTGAGGAAAAGGTATGCTCAGCACCATAAAGGTGATAGTCACTGCACTGGGAACCTATTTCCTCACTCCTAAACTCTGCAAGTGGATATCATCTCCACTTAACTGAGGAGGGAACCAGGTTTCATAGACGTTATGTAACTTGAATTGAAAACTGTGCACCATGAAAGTAGGTAATCTGGAATTTGGAAGCGGGTCTGTTTTGTACCAAGACCTGTGTTATTTTTATTATTCTTACAGTTGCTTCACTTAACATTTTTCCTATGAGAAAGCCATAAATATAAAATTACATAACTACAGTATCTACATGTACAACAGTGTAGACTTTTCAAAATACTTTTGCAAATCTCTGTTCCCCAACATATAGCATGTTTATTCATACAGAGTATGGGACAAACTTAAAATGGGGAATAACTCTGACTTTGAACCATGTCCCAGGAGCTGAAGCAAGAGGGGTGGTTACTGAAAAAGTGTATGAGGAAAGTTTTTTGGGAGGAATGTTTTATGTACTGATTGAGGTGGTAGAGATGTCCTGTGTATTCACTGGAGTTGTAGTTACACAAGTGTCTACATTTACCACAACTCACTGAACTGTACTGTACACATAGGACTGCATTTTATTATACACAAATTAAATCTCAATAATGTTGACTTTGAGAAGCAGAAAAAAATATCTCAGGGTAATAACAATGGTATGCTTGCTTACAGATTGTAATATATGGTCCCCTTGGATACATGATACTCTATAAACAGCAAAGACAGAATAAAGGTATTGCTTAAAAATA
This sequence comes from Galeopterus variegatus, assembly GCF_000696425.1. Taxonomy (NCBI): domain Eukaryota; kingdom Metazoa; phylum Chordata; class Mammalia; order Dermoptera; family Cynocephalidae; genus Galeopterus; species Galeopterus variegatus. The sequence continues at coordinate 226,486 of NW_007726881.1, forward strand.
TGCATTTTTCCCTGCTGCTTCTCTGGAAGGAATTCTTATTGTTGACAGCTGGGTGTTATGTAATATGTAGAATATACAATAATGACTAGCATCTTTTAAAAATTAAACAGGGAAAGGATTTTTTCCCAACTACATTATATTCCATATATGAACATATACACTTTACATGGTTTTCTGCAGTACTCTAAGAATACCATAAATTCATCAACATTAAAATAAACATTATAAGTTATGACTCATGGAATCAGAGATATTTTATGGGGCTGAGATTAAACAGAAGTCATCTTCAAAGTAAGGATAATTTGAGGACAAGTTATATTCATAAATGAATAATCAAAGTAGGAATTAAAATTTAAATTCATTTAAACTTATCCAGCCAATATTTATTGTAGCCACGATGAGAATTTCAAATCCCCAGAGTCAGCTTGTTTCACTGTATTTTAGTCTTAATCCACAAGAGTAGCTTGACTCTGAAGCATTTGCTTGGTATCAAGTGTCAAGCTAGATTATATTCATTTTGCCTTTGAGATTTCATTGATGGAATAATTTTACTCCATTTCAAATGTCAAAATTGTTTCTTCTCTCTCTCTCTCTCTCTCTCTCTATATATATATATATATATATGCATGCACAATGCACACAAACACACACATGGTCGTAAAGAAAAACAGTCATGTCATACGTGTGTGTGTGTGTGTGTGTACATATCTATCATCAAGGAATTATGTTGCAAAGCAAGTTACTGCTATTGGTTAAATACATCCTCCAGAATCCATGTATTGGAAGCTTGCCCCTTGTAACAATGCTAAGAAGGTGGGGAATCTGCCATGGTATTTGAAAGGTGGGGCCTTTAAGAGGTGATTAGTTTGTGAGGGCTGTGCTCTTGTGAATGAATTGACCCATTGATAGAGTAATGGGCATGGTTCTGATGGCTTTATAAGGAGAGCAAGCAAACAGGTTAGCTCTCTTGCCCAGCCATTCTCACCATGTGATACCCTGAGTTGCTGTAGAGAGTAACCTCACCAGGAAGAAGGGCTTCATCAGATGTGTTTTCTGGACCTTGGACTTCCCAGCCTCCAAAACTGTAATAAATTAATTTCATTTCTTTATAAATTACCTAGTTTCAGGAATTCTATTATAAGCAACAGAAACAAACTAACACAAAAAATATGGAATGAATTTATTTACATGTGAGAAGGACATGAACTTTGGGGGCCAGGGGCAGAATACTATGGGTCAAATGTGTCCCCCATTAGTTCATTTACTGGAAACTTTATCTCCATTGTAATAGTGTTAAGAGGGTGGGAAATCCAATTAAAGTATTTGAAAGGTGGGGCCTTTAAGAGGTGATTAGATTTTAAAGACTGTGCCCTTGTGAATAGATTGTTCTATTCATGGAATAATGGGCATGGTTCTGATGGCTCTAAATGGAGAACAAGTGAGAAAGTTCACTCTCTCATTTAGCCCATTTCTCTCACCATGTGATTCTCTAGTTGCCATGGGACCCTGTAGAGAGTTCCAACCAAGAAGACCCTTACCAGATGTGCCCCCTGGACTGTGAACTTCCCAGCCTCTGAAACTGTAAGAAATAAATTTCATTTCTTTATAAATTACCCAGTTTCAGGTATTCTGTTATAAGCAACAGAAATGAACTAATACAACTACTAATCTGACTTAGTATCTGACTGTGGAATATACTATAAAGCAAATGCACTTCACAGGGCCTGGTTTTCCAAAGCCTTGCAGTTTCAAATGTTGACCTTGTGGATGACTGGAAATTTTCCTCAGGCTATAAAGTCTCTGTTGTAAGATGAATATCTGTGGTACAGCAAGGTTGCTGGCTCAAGGACAGACTAGTTACTGATTGTTATGTAAAGATACTGAGAAATTGCTGTAAGAAGGAAGTGTTTGCTAAGATCAAGCTTTTGTTGATAGCCTTACTGGAATGTCATCTGGCTTGTTTCACTGAAAGTTACCAGCCTATATTATTAAACTATAACCCCACCTATGTCTCTTCCTGTAACTTCCTGGTCTGGAAAATAAATGCAGGAAGAGAACTCCAATTCGGGGTTAATTTCCCTTGGAAGGGATGCCTCTTGCTTGAGGGTTCTGGTGGGAGATTAACCACTTCAGGGTCTCTCACTGCTCAGAAGAGATGGGCTTTGAGTAATCTTTTGCATCTCTGTCACCCAGGGGAAGTGGGGTGACAAATCCATGGGGGGCAAAGCAACAAAGCAACATCTGACCTAGTAAGAGAACTGCTGAAGTTCAAAATCATTACAATGAGAGAACAGTAATGTCAGAAGAATAATAAGTACAAGGATCCCATCCTCAATGCATACAACCTGACTTCATCATCATTGGTTTTATCATCTAATATATTTTCAGATTATGCTGAAATGTTTCACTGTGTATAATTTATTGCTTATGACTTTCTTGTATTTAGGTTTAGGATAAGCACTAAGAGCAGACAAATCAACACTTTCAGCTTGTGCATTGATCATCAATACTCATTTAATCCTTTCCTGTTTAAGTTACTCAATTCATTAGCCAGACCACAGCCACCAAAGCACTTCCAGTTGCATTTGGGGGAAGCTCCACATCCTTCACTGGGAAAAGCCTACTCAGGTTTCTATAACTACCCTCATAATTAACTACTGAATTTAACTTACCTCTGCTCTTTTGCGGCTTCAGAGATGTTAATTTCCTTGCCAACCCACAATTAGAGGAGTAAATCATAGGCAATTTTCTTGAGGAAATGTTGAATTAAATGCAAATTACGTGAATGATTCCTATAAGTACAATCATATTGGTAATGTATCAATGACCCCTTTGGGGTAGGGGGTTGTGATTTTAACTTTCATTCTAATTTAAGACAAGTTTCTCATCTCTGAAGCAACCAAAAAGGTATGAACTAACATGAGTAAAGGCAAAATAAGTGGAGAAATGAATTCATTTTCATAATATGTCATTGAATAAAACCCAATCAAAAACTTTTTTGAGAATATATATTTTGACTCCATTAATAAAATACTTTTACCAAAATAATTGCTATTTTTTTAAAAGCAGAACACCTCAATGTAATATTAAAATGATTCTAATGTGAGAAATAAATTCATTCAGTATTCTATACTTATTGGGTTTGTATTCTACTACAACTATTCTGTGGGAAGAGATAATGCCATATTCTATTGGGAGAGGTAATTTTGCTAAATGTCAGAATTCTCTTAGTACCTGAATACTCTTCAATGTTGACTAAAGAGATACATTTTTGTGTATCAATAGTATCTACTCTACAAGTGGTAGATGTAGTGAGTCTTTAGTTCTGTTATGTTATGAAAGGGTGCTAGATAAAGAAGTATACTTCCTGATAGAACCACTCTTTTAAAGTAAATGTCACAATTCAGTGTGACTATAAATGTTAACGGACCCTTCCATGCAACTGATTTTACCCTTGTGTGACGTACTGATATGTTTAATCTTACAACTCTAACAAAATTGGAAAATTGTCTTTCTGTTTTTTTTTTTTCTTTATAAAATAAAAAAACACAAAACCTGAAAGGTACTAAGTCTAAAGTCCCAATGCACATTTTCAATAATCCTTTCTAATACAATTACTAATGATAGGCTTAGTGGATATATGATATCATTATCAGGTGTGCTATACTGCTTAGAAACACCCCCAATATGTTTTACTAACATGTATTTAAACAAAATAAAATCTATTTATGAGTATTTACTAAATGTCAGATTTTGTATTAGAAACTGTGTGCATATTTTGTTTAATTCCCACAGAAACCCTCAGATATACATATTAGCATACCCATTTCACAGATTTAAAAATAGCTTCAGAGAGTGTCAATGACTATCAGGGGTGTATGGGTAGGTAAGTAACAGAGCTAGAAAGCAAGCACAGGTGAGCCTGACTTACAACGCGGACCTTTCTGATTCTCCTCATTTGCTTGGTTGGGTGTCAACTCTGTAGGCTCTGGAAATGCTAAAGAACCAATTTTGGCACATGTTAAATTGAAATAGGAATTGGGCCATCAGCCTGAATAAGCATATATAAAACATCTAGATCTTTGCTATTAAGTCACAAAGACATGTCTTTGAATTATCCAAATAATTGCTTTAATTTGTATTTCCCGTGACAGATCTAAAATTAGATTCAAAGTTTACATTTAGCATATGTTAGGTTGTTATGATATTATTTCATCTTATGTACCCAGGTAGGTTTCATCACTCAATGTTCAATTCTTTATTCTGAGATTTCAAAGTGGATGCTTTAATCAGGTCAGAATTTCACCAGTGATTTTTTTTACAAGGAAAGGGGAGCCTTTGATAGGGATTGAGGGTTTCTGTCTGAACTTCATGCTTAAACAGTGGGTGTCTTGAAACCTATCTGGTTTTGTTGATTTTTTTCTCTGTATTATCAGGGATTAGACACCGGCTACAGTCCCTTAGTGTCCTACATTTCTTCATAAGCTACATTCCTTCTGACTTAGAATAGTTTACCTTCATCCTTTCCCACAGGATTTATATAGTGTCAATATCCTGCTTGTCGATTCCGGGTTGTACTGTGTTGTCTGCCCTCATGTCATGTGGTCCTCCTCCAAGATTTTCTGATATTCTTCAAGAGTTTATGTGTTGGGGGCTTCTTCTGTACTCACATATTTGTCTTTTAGCTACAGTGACCACATGGTATTTCTCAGTCTGTCCTCTTCTGCTCCAGCTCATGTTCTCCACTGTTGATGTGCTCATGAAGCCATTCGAAAGAGCTGCAATATTGTCATGGCTCTTACTCACTGATGGACACTGGTGTGAACTTAAATAATTCCATGCTGATCAGATGTAAATAACACCTGGATCATATGAAACCCTTCAGTGTTGATAGGCTAGTACTCTTTGCCATGAGATTTTGAAAGATCATAAGTAAAAAATGGGATAAATCTTGCAACACAAAATTGAGAGTAGATGCAAAATTAGAGGAATGAGTTGTGAGAAGATAATGAAATGTTGCACTGAGGAAATTATTTTGTTGTTATTACTTATGCAAGCATTAATTAGGATGCATTCATGCTTTAGCAATATCGAAAATATCCATATCTTTTATTTCCACAAGTACCGAGATATATTTAAAATTTCTCAAAATTCTGTAGGCTGGACAAGTCTCTGCAATACTTTCTTTTGTTTACAATGAGCCATTGAGACTAAAAGAGGAATTGGACACTGTAGCAGAATAGACTGAAGAAGGAAACGTCCTCTGGACCTCACTTACATATATATATATATATATATATACACACACACACACACACACACACACACACACACATATTTATATATACATATATATATACACACATATATATACACACACACACACAAACACACACGTATAAAACTGGTCCCATTACACCAATAATTGAGATTTCCTAATCTTGCCTCATCTGCTCATGCCAGACCTGCATAGTTACCCTTATTCTGCAAGAGGCCCCCAGTGTACCCCCAAGTTTCCTGGTCATTCTGGACAGGAGCACACAGATGCTTGGGAGCCAGGCTCCCCATCACACACGCAGGAGCTTCAGCACCTCCTTTCCTACTTCCTGAGGGAGCCTCAGCATTCTCCCTGTTTGTGGTCATGGTAGTACCACCTATATCCATGCCGTGTGTGCAGCTTACCCTTGATCTTCCAGAGGCCAGAATATCATGGGATTCCCAGAGGAAGTGGGATGTTATTCCTTTCTTCAACATGGGACAGCTCACTCTCATTTAGGCCCTGAGATATATCTACTGTGTTCCAGAGTTTCACAAAGGCTACCACAAAGACAATTTCTTCAAGACATAATACTCAACTTCTCTCCTCTTACTCACATCTAGTCCAATGTCTAATTTCTATCCCTTCCCCATTTCCCCCTTTGTCTCTGACTGAAGGATTGTCACAGGTGACTACTAGATAATCAGTAAATAATTAAGAACACCCTCCCCCACCTTCCACTTCTCTTCAACAACAATAAAATACTTCCAACAAATAGATCCAAAGAAGGGTCACTGGCCAGTAAACTCAGTAAATCCCAAAATCTGAAGCTTATTTTGGAATTGGTAGATCATCTTGTTCTAGATTACTCAACTTGAGAAGACATATAGGATCACCTGGCCGGATGCTTTCATTTCAGGATAGGAGACTAATACTTAAGAGGCATGGCCAATGTCTCAGAGCTACTTAGTTATAAAATCAATTCAAATAGTCTAAAGCATGATACCACACTTTCTACTTGTAAAAAAGACTTTTACTGTCCCTTTTACAGAGATGTGATATACTGAACTAAATAGCCTTCATTCGTCTTTTGATTTCCTGTGCCTAACACTGTCATGGCACATAGGGAATAGAAGCCTCAATAAGAACATTCTTAATGGAGTGAAAGAGAAGATACAATAATCTCTATATTAATTTCATTTTATATTTATGTGCATATATATAAGAAACCACTAGGTATCACAAAAAATATTAGCTGTCATACTGCCATTTTATATGTGCCTAAGTTCCTTATGCCTTAGATAATTCAAATTGCAATGCAGTGAAGCCAGTGTACTGTGGTGCGATGAGTCATAATATGGCACTTTGTGTCCAGCATTGCGAGAAAAGTGAATTACCATTGATTCTAAGTTCTCGACAAGAGGGTGACATTTTGCTTCATCTTGGTAGAAATTATTGTTTTGAGATTTTTAAGCCTTAAAAGAAACCATCACTCCATGAAAAGCAATATTAGTTTACTCTCTTAAAGTTGCACATGAGTGACTTTAAAAATGGAAGCCTGTGAAGGAGTCATGAAACCTTCCCGCTATTTAATAATGCCTTTATTTCATGAGGGTAATTCTAGTCAGCAGGCTCTGGCAGTTGGAATTAAGCTATATTTTGGTCAGGGATGTTTCTAAAGGAGTAAAACAATTTTTTCCTTGTGCCAGAGGAAATTCTTTATTTTGAGAATATGTGTGTGTGTACATACACTATATTCTATTGTGGAAAGGTTGCATGGAACAGGTACATTTGTGTATTAGTCCATTTCTGTTGCTTAGAACAAAATACACAAAACTGGGTAATTTATAAGAAAATGAAATTTATTGCTTACAGTTTCTGAGGCTAGGAAGTCCAAAGTCTAGGGAACAAATCTGGTGAAGGCTTTCTTTGGTGATGGCTTCAGTGACAGTAGGGTATCACACTGTGAAATGGTGGAGCAGAGAGCAAGAGAGACTAACCTCCTCATTCACTCTCTTTTTAAAGCCCTCAGAATGATGCCCTTGCCCACCATTTTTAATTCATTCAGTATGGCATGGTTCTGCAATCTAATCACCTCTTCAAGGCCCCACCTTTCAATTACCATAACAAGATTTTCCACCCTCTTAATACTGTCATGGTGGAGGTCAAGTTTTTTTTGGGGGGGGGAGGGCTTCAATCCAAGACAATTTAGAAGTGGATCCAGCCTCAAAACAAGGCACAGGGAATTTGGCTAAAATTGCTATGCTTAATAATATGAATTTCAGAGAAGATCTACACATTTTATCAACAAGTTAAAAAAATTAGGTCCACGTGAAGTGTTTTTAGGATCTTTTGCCAGGAGGTAGTTGGAAGAAAAACTAATTATATTAAGTTATTTTACCATCGATGCTAATCAAACCTTTATTTACTCTGACAAGCAGAAAGAGGTTTAAAATAAGAGCTAGTGCATGTGTGTGCTCAACGTTTCACTGATAAGAAGCACAGAAAGTAACCAACAACCTTTCTGGAAATCTTTATATACACTACTGTTCAGGCAAGGGTTAGCCTGAATTAGGAGTATTAGGATTATAAACCTTGGAGAAGCCAACAAAAATTATGACTATTTTCTGCAGAAAAAAAAGAATAGACCTACAAACAATCAAATCAAAATTTGCATTTCATTTCAGGCGATTCACTGACCCCAGCTGAATACATGGATTTGATGACTGGAACTCCTCAAAGATAATCTCTGGGCGTATTAATTTCTATATCCCTAAGGACAGGCACATTATAGGCACTCAAAAAGTTGGAGGAGGGAGGGAGGTTTCGGTGACGGGCCATAATAATCAACCACATTGTATATTGACCAAATAAAAATTTAAAGGAAAAAAAAATAAAAATAAATAAAAAAAAACTGTGGCAAAACTAAAAATTATGTTAATGAAAAAAGTTCATTAGAAGTCACAACTCTACAAATTGAAATTAAATCCATTCTGTAAACTGTCCCTACTCACAGGGTGTTTACAACATAATCATCATTTAGAATCCTTCCAATTACATGAGTTTATCTTATAAGTAAAAGGATCAGAGATTTATGCTGCCAAAAGAGAATCATGTATTGCCCATGGTTTTTAAACAGTGCAGTTGAAGGAGAGAGATTATCGAAGCAATGGTAATTATAACTGCTAATAACTTAAAAGAGCTAGCCTTATGAGAAAAACCTGCATATAATAAATGTTGGCCATATATTTGGGACTGTAAAAAAAAAAAACAACCCACAAAACAGAGGACTCAATAAACCTATTAGTGGGAGGGGACAAAATTTTGGTTAGAAGTCTTGATTAACATGGCTAGATTTAATTTTATCTTTAAAGTGTGGAAAGTGCTGGGTTAGTTGGAGTGAAAAGTGCATTAATCTGTTGTCAGAAGGCCAGTTCTAGTCCAAATCTGTCACTCTCTGGCTGTAGGAGAACTTAGGAAAGTCATCTAAGAGCATTGGGTCTGGAATCTACTCTCCATCACTTGCAAAATGAGAGGGCTCATTAACTTAGCTTGAAAGTCTTTGGTGGCTTTAAAAAATTTAACTTTCTTTCCTATATCTCAACTTGCAGAATTTCAAAGAATAGCTCAGACTACAACTCACCAAATCCAAATTTTTCTCTCTTAAATTATTGCAACTGATTTGGGGCACATAATATTTTTAAATATAAGGGAAAAAAGGTAAATAGCAAATAATTGGGTTTAAATTGAAATGCAATTCACTAGAAAGAAAATTATTGGTTTTTATTTGGCTTATATGGAAAAATATCATTTCCATTTTATTTGTGAAAAGCAAAATTTGCAAATGAAGGTAGTAGGCTCGCAAGGGGGTAAAACTATAAATTTGTTTGTTAGCCTTGACAGAATGTACCATTTTAAAGTTGAGAGGCATATATTTTGTCCTAGTACAAATATCTAAGATATATTGGAACAGAATTCTTTGTTCTGAAAAGATCCATGCGAACAGTCCCTGGTATTACTTGCTGCTCAGACATGTATGGGGTGAAGGGGTAATTGGAGAGGTTGGTAGGCACTTCTACACTTGGGACCTGTAGGCAGGCTGTTGCACCAATCATTCGGTGGCTAATGGAAGATGAGGTTTGGGCCTCCTAAATTACTAACTTACTCACTCTAAAGTCCCTCCCAAGACAGTCTCTGGGATGATGGAAGTTTTACCCTTGGAAGTGGCTATTTGTGTAGAGAAGAACACTTCTCTAAATATTGAGGGAATAAGCCCAGGAGTCAACCTCGATGGATTTTGGAATTGTTATGAGTGAGAGATTGAGGGAAGTCAGATCTTACTAACTACCTGTCAATACCAACAGGGGAGAAGGATTCAAGTGGGTAAAGTGGATATAACAGCTGGGGATCAGAAGCAGCAGCTTTTAAGGACAAGAAAGAAGGAAAGGCTAAAAGGTATCAACTTATCGTCTGGCTATAGTAAATATTAAATCTGTCATTTTTTCCTGAGTATTATTTAGTTAGAAATAGTATAACCATTAAAGTTATGCATTTTCCCAAGGTACTACTAAATAGAAAAAAAAAATCCAAATTGTCTGAAATAACATTTTGAAAACACAATTCTTAGCACTGTGCTAAGGATTTTACATACCATATGAAGAGGTAGACAAGCAACTAATAATGATACCATGAGGAGTGATAAGTGACAGAAGGCATCCCAGTATTTCATCAGTACAAAGTAGCACTCAGTGTGGTTTGGGAGAGTGATCAGGGCAACATTCTTGGAGAAGGTGACACAAAATATGGGTACTAAAGTACAAGTAGGAGTTATAGACATAGAGAATGGAGAAATGGATTGGATAGGGAGAATGGGAATTAAACGAAGCCCACTGTTATGGGAAAGAAAGGAGGTTTGAATGTAATTCTAGATGTCCAGAGAAAGAGGGTGTCTGTAGAGGCACAGCACCTGATCATAAAAAGTCTAAAAAGTTTAAACTGTCTCATGTTATAATAAATGGTAGCTACAAGAATTATTATGAAAGCCAAATATAGCTTAAGAAGTTAAAAGTAGATATAGTATAAGGTAATAAAAATATTCGGGAAGAATAAAAGGGTGGTAGGCAGGGATGGTCAGGTAATTTTTTTTTTTTTGTCTTTTTCGTGACTGGTAAGGGGATCGCAACCCTTGGCTTGGTGTCACCCGCACCACGCTCAGCCAGTGAGCGCAGCGGCCATTCCTACATAGGATCCAAACCCATGGCGGGAGCGTCGCTGCGCTCCCAGTGCCACACTCTCCCAAGTGCGCCATGGGGTTGGCCCAGGTAATGTTTAATAAATGCTTCCTAAGGAAAATGAGATTACTATTTTGTTTCTACTTGCTAGACTAGATCCTTAAAAAGGGCAGGAAAATAAGGAGACAGCTGGTATTCCCTGTTCATATATCATGTGGTTACAAGCTCATTTCTGATTAGGGTACAGAATCTCAACTAAATACTATCCTCATTTATTTTCTGTACCTGACTCTCAGAAATAAAGACATAAGAAGAAAAACTGGCAGTAAATACCACTTTATATTTTAAATAAGTAAATTCCAAGGAATATTTTATACTTTGTACGGTCTGCTCTCCTGCATCTTATGAATCTTCTTTTAGTGTTCTCTCAGGTACAAAAAATATAAGGGATCCAGTCATCAGAGAATATTCTATTTATTTCATTTAGCATACCATGCTCTATTAAGGCTGTGAAATAGACTAATAAATTTTAAGCTATTTTCAACAGCAAAGATTAAATTAGTAACTTTCTGTTAACCACAGCTTTAAAATTTAATAATGAATGCTCTCTCTTTATACATCTTGGTTAATCAAGAGACATGAAGATTAATTTCTTAGGAAAATTATATGCTATTCAATATATTTACTAATAAAATTTTATATTCAAAAACTTCATGCATCAAATTTAATTACTAAGCAGATGATTCCGTATAAAAATGGGTAAAGAACCATGAAATGTGAATATTTAAGCTGAGGTATTAACAATATCAGTTTCCAAATTATACCAAATTAAGGTATAATACCCAATGGTAGGCATATTTCCCCTGAGTGATGGTATCACTTGTAAATTAGATCTTATAAAAATGAGAGAATAAAAACCTAAATAAAGAAAGTAGGAGCAGGGGAAAACACATTTCCATTATGTTACTATTTTCTCATCTGCCTTTTCAGGCTAAGGTTGTCAGCATCATGACTCACATCTGTGTAGATTTGTTTCCCTTTAATCCACAAACCAAAGGTAAAATTGGACTCATGAGCTGACCTTTACCACCAGCCATTCTTTTATTTGAAGATGATAATGGATTTTCTTTTGGTGGAAGTTGTGAGCTATGAGTGTCCCCACTTATCTTACTGTTCAAGTGTGTGTAGTGGCGACAGCAGGCAGGGAGCAGGAGGAAAGAGCTCTTAGGATAACAGAAAACAGACGTGGCTGCATCATGGTTTATTAGCCTTGCAATGTTCTCTGATTACATATAATAAAGTTAATCTCTTGCTGATATTTAACCTGCATCTTTGTGGCCAAAATAATAAGACCCATTCTACGTGGCTAGAGAAAGCAATCGTTAAATCCATAAAGAAAAGGCTTCAGTAAATTTGGCACCTACCTTCCTATAAATCTCCCCAGCAAAACAAGGAAGATTCAAGCAATACTATAAATGAAATATAAAAACAGCAACAAAGAACTGCTTTCCCAAAATACCTTTCTTAATGCCACAGTACTTGAAAATCTACCATGTTTTAAATGCTAATTTCTTGTGTTATTTATTAACTGCTAATTTATATCAGACACTATGTGTGGTGCTTTAGATACATCATCTAATTTAATCCTGGCAAGATTCCTGAAAAGTAACCATTCCTATACTGTTTTACAGAGAAAAAACTGAGGAATAAATTAGCCCAGAATGACTACCCCAGGCTTGTTGACTCCAAAGTTCAAGCTCTTTTTATTACGCCTATCTACTTTCTCTTGACTAAATTTGAATTAGGAACATTTCCTTTGCAAGGCAAATTATCTTGGGAAGATGAGAATACTACACTTTCCAGCCACTATACTGTAACTTGTCTCGATTCAGTGGTTTTCTTCCCTATAGATTGGTAAGCCTAAAAAGGAGAGGGATGGTAAGAGGCTGCTAGCAGGCACACGTAAACAATGGGTACTTAGTGGTTAGGGATGTTGAACACTGGAAACAGGTGTAAGATAGAAAGAAAAGGGAGTTGTAAAACCTAAACTCATCACATTTCTGTTAGCCAGCCCTACTTACCTGGAGTTGAAACTTGTCCTGAAAGTGGGCAAATGAAGTCTCATTTCCCTTCCTTTGTGGTACTAAGTATGTGCTTAAATCCCAAAGAAACAAAAAAGGAGTTCAGGGTTAAGTATAAAACTATAGAGAATGGATATAATTGAAAACAGAGCTAATCAAGAAATTGCTCTTGTCTTCCTTATTGAAATGAAAAGATTAGCTTAAACCAAGACCAGATTAGAAGTAGTACTCTTAAAAAAAGAAAGGAAAAAAAAACTGTTTTAGATTTACAAAGATCAAACACATCACTGATTGCTAAGTACATTTGGGTAATAATCAAGGCAGGTAGAACACTGGAAACAATCTGGAAACTGATGGAGTTGTACACTAGTCTACAAACAACTTAATTCATTTCCTTCAAAGAATTTTTCCCCAACTTGTCACTTTTAAATGATTTACCTTTCTTTCGATTGACACTGAAAGTAGGGAATACAAACTTCTTTTAAAAACGAACTGGAATATAATTTCAACCAGTGTATCCTAAAACAGGTCTTGACTCAAAGTCAACATAGCAAACTGGCCTCCAGCATCCTGTCATGAAGATTGTCAGCAGCTAAGCCTTTTGGCCAACCTTCATCCAAATCTGTATCTACATTATGGCAAAAATATTAGTCCATGTAGTTAAAAACATTGAAAAGAGGGGTATAAAAGGCAACAGTCAAATATATTGCTTAGCATCATGTAAAGACACCTAAGCAGTTGATTTGACTTTATTTTATTTCTTCTAGTTCCTGTTACCCAGATTAATGGGCAAAGTCAGAAATAGTAATAGTCCTATCAAAAAAGTTGGCCACATCTATAATTCCTGATTGTCTTTTCCATGATTAATGCAGAAAGAAAGATGAATGTGTTTTCTCTTTCTTCTTCACCTTTCTCCTTATCTCACTTTGAATCTAGTTAAGGGGGGGAAAGGCATTATTTCTTTTGTGTGTATATATGTAGTTGTGTGTGTATGTGTGTGTGTGTTTCCTTCAATTGTCATCTGAAAAAATTAACTGTTTTGTTAAGAGGCTCTGGTTTCATTACACAGTGTTATTACGCACATGGAAAGTACTCAAATTGCACATTGCCTCTCTGCTGGAGAATACATGCTCTTAAGAATCTGGGTCAATGAGTCTCTAACCTAAAAATATGGGGCTACGTGAATAACTCTTTAAACTTTCACTAGCCTATGGATCTCAGAGTCAGATTTAAAAATCAGCCTTTCAGGTGATTACTTGTAATTCGTGTGATCAGAAACACAAAAGTAAATAAAGGTTTTGAAAAACCATGTTGGGATATAAAGTGTTTATTTGGATAATTCAGACAATACTTAAATTTATTCTTTTACAAAATGATCTTTGTAACTAAAACATAATCATAAATACAAGCATGTATTTAAGCATGCGTAGTTGTTTTAAACAACCTATCAACTCGCTAGACTATGCCCATTATCCCCTAGGGTTCCTGAGGCCCCAGTAGGATAAAGAGGATTAGCATATTTTTCACTTTCTCAACAATAAAGTTCTGTTAGCATCTTCTCAGTGACATAAATAAAATAAAATAAAATAAAATAAAATAAAATAAAATAAAATAAAAAATCACCAAGAGTGAACCCTAATGTAAACTATGAACTTTATCTGATAATGATGCGTCAATGCACAGTTCATCACCTGTAACAAATGCACCACTCTGGTGGGGACGTTGATAATGGGGGATGCTGTGCATATGTGGGGGCAAGGGGTGTGTGGGAATCCTTGTACCCTCTGCTGAACTTTTCTGTGAAACTAAAACTACTGTAAAAAAAAGTCTATTAAAAATAAGAAAAAAAAGTTACAGCACCCTATTAACATATTAAATTTACCTTACTTTTTAACATCATTAGAAATAGACTTTTTAAAATATAAGCTTTGTGTATTTAAACAGTTGTGTCATCAATATAAAACTAAATTAAAACTTACACTTTGATCTCTATACCATCTATCAAAAAGAAAGTTCTGAAAAGTCACTGTTTTGAGTATCATGACCTGAAGTAGCTTGCCTTTTGCTGGTACTTAGTGGGTATCCTTTAAATGCTGAATGAATTCTAGTGGCCAAATACTAATGGCCAGAAAATAAACGTTTTAGCTATACTCACTTTACCACTGTTTATGATGTCAACATCCCTGCTAGCTTGGCAATTATGCTAATCATATGGTCTGATGTATTTTCATTTCTCTTCGGTGAAACTCAAATTACCATTGATTTCTCAGATGAATTTTTCTAATGAATATCTATTGTTCTCAAGTTGCTGAAGTGTTTTCTCTACATGGTACTAACAAGAAAAAAAATATTGTTCTATGGATTTTGCAATCAGTGGTATTCATGAGCAATGGGGGGTAGGAGACAATGAAGGAAAGAAAGCTTTTCTCCTCAAACTCTAAGTAGTTTAAGATATGGTCAAAGATCTCAACTTGCAAAATACAAAAGCACTCCATGTTGAGGATGTATTTAGGACGTGTGTGTGCACGCGCGTGCACATCAGGAATAGTGCAGGGTTCCAATCCAGGACTTTCTGCTTTTAAACACTCAAATCATGATTAAACTGGATTACATATCTACAGAGTGACTCAAAATTGATTTTAAAAGCTACTGTAAAGAATTTTCAGCTAGGCACTTCATTTTAATTCGATAAATGTAATTCTTAAAACAACTTAGGGTCACTAAGGCTAACCTGGCTAACACCCAAGGACAAAATCTTAACTCTGTTCTGTTTGTTATGAGATTGAGTGGGCTAATATTTTCTTAAGAAGAGGAGATATTAGACCAAATTGTCAGTTGCTCTGTCTTTTCCAATTCTTAGCTGAAAACAGGCAACCTACAAAAAAGGTAAAGTTCCTACATTGGTCAGCAAGTATAGAAAACTAACAAGCATAGAAAACAATGTTAGCATAGATGGAATTTCAACTTTATCTCTCAAATCAAAGAGCCAAGGCAGCCAGAATGAGCACAGCCCTGAGAATCCTGGAGACTTCATTCTAGTCCTGGATTTGATCCTCGTGCTAGGAAAGTTGTATAACATATCTGTGGCTCGTCCTGCAGGAAAGTGGAACTTCACGATGGACAAAGTTCTTTCTCTAACATTTGGTAATTTCAAATTCAGTCCCAGTCTGATTTGTAATTCTTCTCTTAGGAAAAGCATAGGTGAATGTTTCTCTCTCCAAAAAGTGATAGAGGATGCCTTAGCTTCTTCACCTCGTAAGACTGGTGATCCTGAGTACCACACTATGTTCATGTACATGTACACATGTGAAAGGGAGAAAAAGAGATTAAGAGAATAAAACTGTGAACTAGCATTCTTTGGATTACTAGCACCTCTACTTCCAATTTCATCATCAATCATTGAAAATTCTGTATTTCATATTGTGAGCAGTAGATAAAATTATGGGTAAGTTCAATCTTAAAGATTTTTTAAAATCTTCTGTATCAATGGTTTGAAACTCAAAGTGCCTTTTCTCATTGAATATATATATCCTTCAATATGTATATTGGTTATATATAATGTATGTTTTGTTGTATACTTATATAATATACATATACAGAGAATAAGTATATATATATGAATACCTTATCTAGTTCATTAAATAGTATTGATTTCAAAGTACGCTTTAAGTATAAGATGGGAGTTACTTCTGATTGCATTATAAAAGTTAATACCAGTTGAAATATTTTACCTTTTTAAAATTTTATTAAAATATTTTATTAAAATATTTATTTTATTCTACCTTAGTTCCACCTCAGTCTGTTCTACATTGAACATTTTGCTATGCTTCAGATCTAAATATCTAACTACTGACTGAAAATCTGCAGCTAAATACCTAAAGAAACCTCAAACTAAGCATGTCAGGAAATAATTGCATCATGTCCAGACCTCAAGGTGTTCTCTGTCCACTAATGGTGTTATCATCGCACCAGCCACCCACGCTTGAAAAATGAGTCTTCCTTAGCCCTCTCTGCCTCAAGTTCCAATCCATCAATACATACTATAAATTCTGTGTCTGAAATGATTCCTAAGTACCAGTTGTACCTGACAATGCACTATTCTCTGCCTTCACCAGTGGCTTGTGGGCCTTTGTGCTTTATTCTGCTTAGAAGGTCTTTCTTCTGGTCTCTATTTGTTAGAATCCTACTGGATCTGCTTAGTTGTTATTTCTACTTCTATGAAACCTTCTCAAACTGCATTGACTAGAATTATCTATCTCCAGTTCAGTGCTTTTAAAATCCATCTACAAAAATAAAATAAAATTAAATTAATAGACAATAGCTAGATTTCAATGAAGTAGGTGTTGTGTGTAAGTGCCTTCAGGATAAGGGTTAGATTACACGCACTTCTGAATGCACTGCATTTGCTTCTTGAGCAGGAAGAGCCACCAGAACACCGGAATAGATGACTGTTCAGGGCAGCAGAGAGCCAAGGGATGAAAAGCTGTAGGTCCCAAAGCATCCTGTGGGGGACGCACCTCAGTCCCAAGTGGAACACACTCACAGCTTCTGCCTTTACCTTCTGTCACTTATAATATGCCACCTTTCCCCCCTCATCAGGCTGTTTGCTAGAAACCAGAGCACCTTGCAATGTTTTTATGTCCCAGGGGTCTGAATTGTAATTCATCTATATTTCAGAGAAACGTAGGCTGTATTGGGCATAAAGATTTATCAAACCCTTCCTGCCCTTCCTCTCACCCTTGTCTGTTATTTTCCCTGTTCTGGAACAAGGCAAGAAGCTGCAACACAATGAAAGTGAACAGAGTAGTTCTAAGGAACACAAGCTGAGAAGAGAAAAGCAGTAATAATAATAAACCCTAAATAGCGGCTGAATAAGAGGAATAGTTGTCCTTAGGTAACTATTGAGTCTTTCAGCTAAGAAAGCTATTTTCTGATGGCCAGTCATATTTAAGAATACTGTCAGGCATACCCAAGCCCAGGACTTCCTAGACAAGCATTTTTCAAACTATGTTCTGTGTACCTCCTGTGATTACTCAGTAGGGGTTCCATAATCAAATAAAATTATGAAACTTACATATACCATATATACTTTGAGATTCAGACTACATATTAATATATTAAAAGTTTTATGAGCTTCTACATTAAATAAACAATTTAATTTTATTCAATCCCGTAAACATGAGAATGTATACAGTTACCTTTGTGCTTAGAACACCAATTATCTTCTTGGTGAAAATGCAAAATACCATTTAAAAGCTGGCCTGTACTAATAATTAAAGTAGCCAACAGTTTGTATACACTTGAAATTAACCTGCAGCTAAGCTCTTTCAAAATGCTACTTCCACTAGCCCAAAGGGACCACACCATTCAAATTTATAGGCATTGTTCCTGAGACCCTGTTATGGATTGAATGTCCCCCCAAACTCACTGAAGCTTAATCCCACTGTAACTGTCGAGGGTGGGAAATCTTATTACAGTAACTGAAAGGTGGGAGGACCATGCCATAGCGAATGGATTAATCCATTTGATGGTTTAATGGTGGTGGTGGGCATGATTCTGATGACTTTCAAAGGAGAGACAATGAGGAGGTTAGTCTCTCTCTGCTCCTGCCATATTCAACATGTGAGACCCTGTATCACACAAAGTCATCGCCAAAAAGGCCCCTGACCAGATGTGCTCCTTGGACTTTGGACTTCCCAGCTTCCAAAACTGTAAACAATAAATATTGTCTCTTTACAAATTACACGGTTTCAGGTATTCCTGTTATAAGCAACAGAAATGAACTAAGAGACACCCCTTGGATATATAAAATGGCTGCAGTATCTGTTATCTTATTTATGAGATCTCTGATTTGAATATCTTCCGTAACCTTCAAATATTCTGAGAAACTGTTCATTTACTTGGAGGAGGGGCAGTGTTCATTTACTGGAGGGAGGTGGGGTGGGGGGATTGGTAAACTACAGTCCACAGGCTAAATCCAGTCCACTGACTGTTTTTTGTAAATAAAGTTTTATTGGAACACAGCCATGTCCATTCATTTACTCATTGTTTGTGGCTGCTTTGGCAATACAACAACAGACCTAAGTAATAGTGACAAAGACCACGTGGCCTTCAAAGCCTACAGTATTTCCTATCTGGTCTTTTATAGAAGCAGCTTGCCGACCCTAATTTCTAGCACTACTTATTATTTAAAATTAGATAACAACTTTCTAAAAGTAATCTTGGAGAAGTTGTTATCCATAATAATTCAGTCTGACAAATATCTAGTTAATAACCTTATCTAATGCCAGGACAGAACCTTAAAACTGTCACAGATATAAAACTAAAACATCAAAAACTGATATTTCTGTAAGCAGCAAATGTCATGGCATGAAGAAAGTCTCAGCGTTTTGACAGATGTGTAAGAGCTGTATGTACGTGTCTTAGTTCATTTGTGCTACCATAACATCATACTGAGTAATTTATAAACAATAGAAATTTATTTCTTACAGTTCTGGAAACTACAAAGTCCGAGATCAAGGCACTGGCAGGTTCAGTGTCTGGTGAGGGCTGTTCTCTGCTTCCAAGATGGCACTTGAATGCTGCTTTTTTGGAGGGGTTGAGTTTGTGTATTCACATGGTGAGAGGTACAAAAGGGTGGACTCGCCCCCTCAAGCCCTTTCATAAGGCCTTAATCTTATCCTTCTAAAAGGCCCATGCTCTTAATACTGTTGCATTGGGGATTACATTTCAATATGAATTTTGGAAGAGACACAAACATTAAAACCATAGCACATAGTACTTCTGGGAGAAATTATTTTAAATTTCTGATTTGATTTTCAAAGCTTTACAAAGATGTTTAAAAAAATCTAGAGTCTTCCTATAGCTCTTCACATAGTTAAAATTTTAATCTTGTTAACTTATTAATGCACTTAAATTTACCCTCTTCCAAACACTAATGAAAAATCTCTATTTGAGTTATAATTAATTGAAAGCTTCTTCAAACATGCAATTTAGCTTAATCAAAAGTGAAAATTCTCATCTTTCCTCAATAAAGATAGAACTTCAATGTAATTGCTCAAAATGTAGAACACTCTACATGTAAATTTAATAAAATAATCTAATACTCACAGCTAGTTTTTTACCGAATTGCAAATTTTGATGAAACCTGCATGGGTACTTTGATAAATGTCTTATGTTGATATTTCAAATTAGCATAATGTACTGTAAATCAAAATGAGTTTTCCAAAACTCTATAAGATAACATGGCCATAGATATTTTGTAAATATTAGAAATGATAGCCATGACTTAAAATTCTGATGAAAATATATGATGAGCACATTCTTTGTAGAATCAATAATGGCAGCGTAATATTGTGTTCTTATCCCAAATGTTAAAGGGCATTCCAAAAGTACTTTAAAAGTGTTAAGTCCATAGACCCTAACATTGAATGTATATTTAAGTATATATGAACAAAGACACCAATATGACTGTCAGAAATACACATGGAGAGTTAATGACACCACTCAAGCGCATTGAGGGCACTGGCCTTTCTGACAAGAACTTATTTTTTTCTGTAGTTTCAGTGAAAGAATACCTAGTCCTAGAGAAACTTACACTTGAAAGAATTACAAAAAGCTGAGAAAAAGTGAATAGAAATGGGATATAAGCCCATTTAGAATGATTTATTAACATTAGAGTAATGACAATCATTTATTAAGGATTATTACATGCCATAAACGGTGGGATGTGTTTTTCGTGTATTATTTTTTTTCATATAATATAGATACTATTATCACCATTTGTAATGAAAATGCTGGAATTCTAAGAGTTTAATGTTGCTAAGGATTCAAACAATAAATAAATGACTAAGAATTTTAAGACACAATTACTAGACTCCAAGTCTAGGACTTGTAACTGTGCCCTTAGACAATAATGGAGAAGGCTACTGATTGGAGCAGATGAAAATACAGACCAAGAAGGTACAATCAGCTGTTTTAAAATCTTGACTATCTCCAGAGGTATCTGTGTTAGGATTCAGAGGTCTGAGCTAACACGAAGCTGACAGGGGAAAATAAAGGAACACTTCTTTTGAAATATCTGGCATTCCCATACTTCATGGTCAAGTTCAATTGACTATGAGGTCTTTATGTTGGGAGGCTGGGGAAAGAGAGTGACACTGAGAAACTTAGAAAAAAGTAGAGAAAAGGCAGACCAAAGGAAGCAGACTTTGACAAGTAAATCCTGAAATCTTTTGATTTGTTTCCTCCGGGTCTGATGACTTAAATGTGCACAGGAACAAGAAGAAAAGAATCCACAAGAAAAGGCCAATTAATGGCACACAAAGTGTGCTTTTTGGAAAAGCTTAAAGTACCCATGAAACAGAAGACTGAGGAGCAATTTAAGAGCAGTGTTTACATAAAGGAATTAAGAATGGTGTGGTAAAAATATGTACAAGCACAATGAACTTAAACTTCAGTGCGAAGAATTTTAGTAATGAGAGAAAATGGCAAAAGGGAATTAGGTGACCTTTGAAAAAACTCTAAAGTGGTTTTTATAATGGATTTATTATGATTAAGTGGGAAATCTAAGAAGAAATGCAGTTTCATTTCCTTTACTTTTTCCCTTTTCAGGAGCTTCCATACTCATCCTTCAATTCTTAAAGTAGTAGTCTTTAAAGTGTGGTTTGTGCACTCAGGGAGTCCCTGAGACACTTTCAGAGGGTCTACAGGTCAAAACTATTTTCATAATAATAAATCAGGTGTCATTTGCTTTTTTTTTTTCACTGTTATGACATTTGTAATACCAATGACACAAAAGTAATAGAGGGCAAGCTATTGGTACCTAAAATGAATCAAGGAATAGCATAAACTATACTACAGTCATTGCATCCTTTTCCACTACACACTCAATTCCACATCTTTGTAACATTCTCCATGACTAATTTTGAAGTGAACATAAAGCAATTCCGCTGCACACTGAAGTTTGATGGTTCTTTTGAGAAAAGGAACTTGTGCGATTGAGTCACAAGCTGAACTGGCTTCTTTGATTAGGGAACAAAACTTCCACTTAAAATAATGCTTTGCAGACAAGCTATGGTTAAACAGATTTGCTTATTTAGCAGATAATTCCTCAGAAAATGAATGAAGTGAGCCTGTCACTTAAAGTGAAACTAATAGTAGTTATTTGCAATGATAAAATTTAAGCTTTCAAATGAAAATTAGAATTTTGGAGAACCTGTGTCTGTCACCATAGACTTGGGAGCTTCCCAGTACTTAAAAACTATTCTGATAATATCGGTAGTGATATTCATGAACAAAATTTTTTGATGCTATATAGCAAATTATGTCAACATTTCAGCATAACTCAATGGACAAACATTTTCCAAATGACAAATGCATGATGTTAGAAAATAATGCATGGATTAAAGACTCACTAAATGTACCAGATAGCCCAATGGATTTTGAAGTAACAGAGTATGAAAAGTGCCTTGTTATGATTTCAGATCCCACATTGTAAATAACCTTTGAAAAACAATTACCTGTCAAGTTTTGGTGTAGTATCAAACACTATTTGAGGCTATCTAATAAGGTTTACTAAAATACTCCTCCTTTCTCCACCTACATATCTGTGTAATGTTGGAATTTCTTCATATATTTCACTAAAACAACCTATTACAAAAGACTCAATGCAGAAGGAGCTATGAGAATTCAGATATCTGCTGTGAAGTAAGATATCAATGAAATTTGCAAAAATGTAAAACAATGCCACTTTTCAAAGTTTTTTGTTTTGTTTTGTAATACACTTATTTTTTATAAAAGTATTATTAATGTTAGCATGTAGTGAACTTAATTTTAATTATTTTTAAATAAATTGGTAAATACTTTTTCAATTTCTCATTTTAAATTTTGATTGCAGTAAACATAGATAGATATAAGCCATATAAACAAAAGCTCTTTTGGATCCTCAGTAATTATTGAGTGTAAAGAATCCTGAAAACAAAAAGTTTGAGAATCTCTGTTTTAAGAGCATTTTTCTTAAAGGCTTTTTAGATGAAACTTTCCTGATTTCTTTCTTAGTCCATCTGAAATAATATAATAAGTGTATTAAGACGAGCAATTAATATTCATGAGCAGCTACTATGTACCACACACACAGCACTACAATATGGGCAGGAGGAAGAGGACTAAACCAAGGGCCTTAAACTCAAACACCTGCAGATTCTAGGCATGTGACATAAATGAGTAAAATAATCTCCATCGAAGAACTAAGCCCTTTCCATTTTCTTAAGACCCTCTACATTATCTCTCTTGTCATTTTTGATAGATAGGGACTTGAATTCCAAGAGTAATGCTTTCATCTTAAAGCTATTATAAGAAAGTAAGCCTCACTATCAATGGTCACTGATAGTGCTGTTTCTGGCTTTTCCCCTGATCACAGAGAAGCCCTCTCTGGTTCTCTTCCAGCTGTGCCTCTTCTTATGGGTGAAGAGCCTGCAGAGTCAAAAGCACATGCCATCAGCATCCTGCTTCCTAACTTTTTCTATAGTGTGTTATAACACACTCCACAAATTATGGACCCCAGAACTCTCTGCCAAATGGGTTTGTGCTGCTTCCATGATTTGTGTGAGCCTCTTCCCTAGATTTGTCTTCTAGAGGGTGGTAACAGCACCCCCCCACACACATGTGAGCACCCTTTGGCCTGAAGAGTGGGCATGGAGTATTTGCAGTGTACAGAGCTTGTACAAGTAGATTGGAGCATTTGGATATGAGTAGGAGCTGAAAAAGTAGAAGCACACACCACAGGCTAAAGATTGATTCTTCCTCTGGCACCACATGCTGCTCCAGAACTTTGACAATCTCAAATTTGAACCTAGCCTCTGGGTTGTTATGAAGGTATACAGGTCAAGGTAGGAGGATAAAACATATTTTATATAAAAGTTGGTTTGCTTGGCTTATAATTTAATTATTGAAACATATTTAATGTGGGTATCTATTTTAATTCTCTCCCCAGATCACAAATATTAAGGAATGAGCCTGGCTATTAACATGTGGCCTAAGTGTAGGGAGGATTGTGGGAGAAGAAAGGAAGATGGCCATTATATGGTACATTTTGTCTAAAGAGAATGGGCATTATCAGATTCAGCTAAAATTTGCCAGACATTCTGATTTTTAAGAGACAAAAATCCAAATTTTATTGCAAAAATTTCTAATTTTAAAATCTTGACAACTAATTAAAAACTATATTCCTCAAAAATAATAGTAATCAGAATACAGCAACACATCAGAAAAATTACACACCATGATCAAATGGTATTCATCCCAGAGATGCAAAGATAGTTCAACATATGCAAGTCAATAAATGTGATACACCACATCAACAAAATCAAGGACAAAAAACATATATCTTAATAGATGTAGAAAAAGCATTTGACAAAATTCAACATCTTTCATGATAAAGACTCTCAGCAAATTAAGTATAGAAGGAAAGTATCTCAACACAATAAAAGCCATCTGCAACAAACCGACTGCCAATATCACCCTGAATATGGAAAAATTGAAGGCTCTACTCTTAAGAACAAGACAAGGATATCCACTCTCACCATTCCTATCTAACACAGTACTGGAAGTACTCGCCAGAGTGATAAGACAAGAGAAACAAATAAAGGGTATCCAAATTGGAAAGACAAAGTCAAACTGTCTCTATTTGCAGAAGACATAATCTCATATATAGAAAAACCTAAAGACTCTATCAAAAAACTCTTAGAACTGGTTAATAATTACAGTAATATTGCAGGATACAAAATCAATGATCCCAAATCAGTTGCATTTATATTCCCCAATAGAACAAACAAAAAAAGAAATCAAGAAAGTAAGCCCATTTACAATAGTCACCAAAAAAATAAAATACTTAGGAATAAATTTAACCAGGGAGGTGAAAGATCTTTACAATGAGAACTACATACCACTACTGAAAGAAATTAAAGAGACACAAAAAGATAGAAAGACATTCCATGCTCTTAGATTGGAAGAATTAACATTGTGAAAATGTCCATGCCACCCAAAGCAATCTACAGATTCAATGTAATCCCCATCAAAATACAAATGACATTCTTCACAGAAATAGAAAAAACAATACTAGCATTTATATGGAACAATAAAAGACCCTGTAAAGGCAAAGCAATTTTGAGCAATAAATAAATAAATAGAAAATAAAGCCAGAGGCACAATACTACCTGACTTCAAATTATACTACAAAGCTATAGTAATCAAAACAGCATGGTACTGGCATTAAAATAGACTCTCAGACCAGTGGAACAGAATAGAGAACCCAGAAATCAACTCACAGACTTTCATCCAGTTGATATTTGACAAAGGTACAACAAAAACATACATTGGGGAAAAGACTGCTTCTTCAATAAATGGTGCTGGGAAAATTGGAAATCCACATGCAGAAGAATAAAATTAGACCAGCGTCTCTCATCATATACCAAAATTAACTCAAAACGGATTAAAGACTTAA
Source organism: Galeopterus variegatus (assembly GCF_000696425.1). Lineage (NCBI taxonomy): Eukaryota > Metazoa > Chordata > Mammalia > Dermoptera > Cynocephalidae > Galeopterus > Galeopterus variegatus. Next base: position 251,557 of record NW_007726881.1, read on the forward strand.
GTATAAGACCTGAAACTGTTAAACTACTAAGGAAAAATATAGGGAAACACTTCAGGAACTAGGACTTGGCACAGACTTTATGAACAGGAGCCCAAAAGCACAAGCAATAAAAGAAAAAATAAGTAAATGGGATTATATCAAACTAAAAAGCTTCTGCACAGCAATGGAAATAATCATCAGAGTGAAATAACAACCTATAGAATGGGAGAAAATTTTTGCAAACTATACATCCAACAAGGGATTAATATCCAGGATATACAAGGAACTCAAGCAATTACACAATAAAAAAACAAATAACCCAATTAAAATATGGGCAAAGGAGCTGAATAGACATTTTTCTAAGGAAGACGTACAAATGGCCAATAGGCACTTAAAAAAATGCTCAACATCACTAATCATCAGGGAAATGCAAATTAATACCACATTGAGATATTACCTCACCCCGGTTGGACTGGCTATAATAAAAAAGATGGAGTATAACAAAGGGTGGTGAGGATGTGTAGAGAAGGGAACTCTCCTACGCTGTTGGTGAGACTGTAAATAAGTACAACCACTATGGAAAACAGTATGAAGGTTTCTCAGACAACTACAGATAGATCTTCCTTACGATCCAGCAATCCCACTTCTGTGTATATACCCAGAGGAATGGAAATCATCATGTTGAAGGGACACCTGCACTCTTCTGTGTATATACCCAGAGGAATGGAAATCATCATGTTGAAGGGACACCTGCACTCCCATGTTCATTGCAGCTCTGCTTACAATACCCAAGATATGGAACCAACCTAAATGTCCATTATTGGACAACTGAATAAGGAAAATATGGTATACATACACCACGGAATATACTATGCCATAAAAAGAGTGAAATTCTGCCATTTGCAGCAACATGGATGAGCTTAGAGAAAATTATGTTGAATGAAATAAACAGGCACAGAGGAAAAAATACTAAATGTACTCACTCATAAGTGGGAGCTAAGAGAGAAAGAAGGAAAGAAAGAAAGACCACAGCGGTGCATTGAACTTGCAGAGAAAGAGAGCACGCATAGAGTTGTGAGGTGTGATGGGAGAGTGGGGAGGGGAGGGAAGTTGGGGATTAATTGGGTGGTGGACCCGGAGATTCATTGCAATTTGTGGTAATGGGCATGCTGATAGTACTGATCTGGCCATCACATCTTGGGCACAGGTGGTGTACCCCATGAATATACATAATCAATAATAAGAAAAAAATTAACCTGTAGTAGCAAACATTGAACAGTCCCAATAATGCAGTCAGTAGCCTAGACTTGGCCAGTAAACCACTAGATTATGACACCTTGGCTTGAAGAAAGTTTGTTAACATCATGGGGTTTCCAAAGCCCTTTACCCAGCATCCTCACTTGCATCATTGATTAATAATGATGTTAAAAATGATAGCTACATTTTATTACATGCTGGGAATTAATGAGGACTATTGAATACATTATTTCAACAGCATTTTTACTCTCAAATGTTTTTCATCTATGAGAAAGCTTTGAGCGCAGCCATCTGTTTTTACTTGTTCTGTTTCCACTGTAATAATTCTTATCAAGAAACTTGTTTATGTTTTTGCTCAGCAACTTGACAGTAGTGAGCATAAAGTATGTGGATGTAGATTAGAACAATTTACCTGGTTTGTGGAGGGATTCAACACTGGCACAAGTTGTAATTAAGTGAGTTAATCTGCTTCCCATCGTGATTCCAGATCTATTATTCAATAATAGGTTCTGGGCAAGTGAAACTTGAGCCCTTCTGAGCAATACGGGCATTGGGCATGAAACTCTTCTGCTTCTATGCCATTAAAGTGTCATCTCTAGCTTATGGCTTCTTTTATAGCCTTTCCATAACTCCTTCAAATGGTTTTCTAGTTAGGCTATAAAGAAGTTAATCAGAATAAATTAAAATCTGTACTTAGCACTAAAATGTAAATTAATTGTATGTTTTTTTCCCAAAACTAACCATTTGAAACATCTGGTATATATATTTTAGAGCTTCATTCACTCTAATGTTGCTAATTTTAGCAAATTGTTAAAATTACTTCTTACTTCTCCATCCTAGTAGTCCAGAGGATGCAGCTAAAGTATCAGCATTGAAGCGTATCTTAGAAAATCATTTGAGAAACAACAGGTCCTCTTTGGTTCATTCTAATGTAAAATAGAGCAGAATGTTATCTGCCCACTGCCAAACAGACAACGAAACCACTGGCCCTATTGTGAGGAAAGTTTAAAGTTTGCCAGAGTTAAGGGCATTAAGGACAGAAGATTAATCTTTTCATTGCCAAGTTTTATACTTTTGAATATCAATTTTCTCCAGCTGTGATAGCTTCTTTTGTAACATCTGCTAGAGAGCAGAAAGGGTGTATAGCAATTGTACCTAAGCATAGTGATGCTCTTGTGATGATTAAGGCCAACAGAGTTATGGGAAATTCGTGACTTGTAAATGATATAAATTATTTAAAGATTAAAAATGCTCATAACTTATTTTTAATTAATGTGCATTTCAAATGACAGGCTAATTCACACAAAGAGGATCATATACTGAGTTCAAGATATTCATATTTCACTTTTACATTACAAAGCTGTTTCTGTTCAGTTTCTCTCTCTCAGATTTTTGCTATCCCTATTTAGTATTAAGGAGCTAACTTGACTATTGTTTTCCCCCAGAATTGTTCACTATTTTAATCAATTATATTTCTGGTTTGGTTTCTTAGACACATGTACCTTGATTCTAATGCCTACAATCCCAAGGAGGAGAAAACAGAATTCAGATAGGTCCAGGTAGGGAATTTATATTTGGGTCAACAAATGATCCATTTTCATTGATTCTTTTCCCCGTATTTTATTGAACTTATCATTTGTTTCAGTTTCATATATACATAGCCTCAGTCAACTATGTGAAAACCAACCTTTTTAAAAAAGTGGATAAATATACAGATTTAGCAATTAGGTGGTCAACAAAAAGCCCTAATTTCTTTTTTGTCAAAAAGAGAACGAACCACACCAATACATCAAAATGACTGAATCAAACTTTTCCCCTTCTAATCTATATTTCAGGCCTTGATTCAGCTTGTCTAGATTCTAGCTCTGACTGATATACAGAAAGCAGTAAACATACGGCTGAAAATGGAATCTGAACACAAAGTATCTAAATACGCATGCTAACTCTATTCTCCAATGACTCATAATTTACTCTGAGCAAAAATGTAATACTTTATGTTAAAAGTTCCATCCTCCCTGCTTCCCCCACAAAATCCAATAGCCTCTTAAACTTTTCTGTTTTCTTTTCTTTTTTTATTGTTAAGAGGGATATAGATTTTCACTAATATGGGTGTGAGTGCTCAGCCCTTGAGAGAATTATGATGGAATAGAAGACAAAACACCTGCCTCCTAGCAGTCTCAAGTTTAGAGGAAGAATCAAGACAGACAAATGCAAAATACAAGAACACTAGCAAATAACTAACATGGGCATGTACGTATTGAACCAAGTCCAAGTGTCTGATATCGCATTGCTTTGTGTTTTCTAGATTCCACCTTTACGTATTCTGAATGTATCAACCCCAGGGGCTTTTTGAGCTTTTTGAACTACATATCTAAATCTAAATATATGGATCTCCTTGAAGGAACAATTTTCACTGGGATCTTTTTTCCATAAATATGGGCTTTTATTTCACTTTCATGCAAAATAATATGTAGCTCTACTTATTTCTGCCATGTGCTATTGTTATGTGCTTTACTAAATGGTTTTGTAACTTTGAGTTGTCCATAGAAGGTTGACCTTGGGTTGAAACATTCTGGAGGAATCTAAAGGAAATATTAGACTTTGCTTCCTTCATTAGTATTGTTATGAGCCCTCACTAATAAAATATATGCATAATTTTAGTATGCCTTTAAATCATTGGTAAGTAACCCAAGAAAGGGTTGCATGACTACAGAAGGCAGGGAAAAAGGGAGAAACATGTAGTCTGTAAATGCATTGCTGGTCTGATTTGGGGTCTGCTTATTTATCATTTAAGTAAGGCACTGGATGGTCATTTACACCGAATAACTTACAATATGGAATGATGCCCCTGCCAAAAAAGGAGTGTCATGGAAGAGCCCTGGTCAAGGTGATTCATATCCTCGTGAGGAGAGTATTAGGTCATCTTTCCTAACAGAAAAGAGACCTTTCTGATATTTGATTAAAAGCATTACTTATTTTTTCCATTCATTATAAGGCTCAACATATTACTTAAAACTATTACAGTCTTATCAAATTAAGTGTCAAAAAGAGAGTAAAATTAAGAGTATATAGTGGACATTTTGGTTCATTCCTCCAGTGCATTCCACCCTAGGTGATTAGTCTGTGAAAGATGCTCCCCAGCTGATATTCATCAGCAGCTTTATCCTCATTTGGGAGCTTGTTAGATATGCAGTCTATCCCTTTCCACCAGATCTACTCAGTCAGAGTCTGTGTTTTAGCAAGATTCGTCATGTGATTCATTTGAGAAGCACTGCCTTACCATGATTGTGTGTCACACACGCACTTCAGGTGTGAGGGAGAAATTGCTGCCACCACCCTCAGACCATTTACTGGTGCCATGAGCCATTGTGAACATGTTTCCCAGTTTCTGGGACAAATCAAGATGCTCCTTCACTTATAGTGAGATTACTTCCTGATGAACCCATTGTAAATTGAAAATATCTTAAGTGGAAACTGAATTTAACACACCTAACCTACAAAACATCATAGCTTAGCCTAGCCTACCTTAAGCATGCTCAAAACACTTTCATTAGTCTACAGGTGGGCAAAATCATCTAACACAGAGTCTATTTTATAATAAAGTGCTGAAAATCTCGTGATTGTTTACCCTCACGATCACACGGCTGACTGGAAGTGACAGCTCGCTGCCACTGTCCAGCATCTTGCGAGAGGATCACACCACACATCACTAGCCCAGGAAAAGATCAGAATTCAAAGTTGGAAGTACGGTTTCTGCTGAATGTGTATCATTTTCTCACCATGGTAAAGTAAAAAAATCATTAAGTCACACCATTGTATGTCAGGGTCTGTCTGTATTACAGATTCCCCACGTGCCATGAACTTTAAAAAATAAAAGGTTGGAAAGCACGTGTATGAGCTTATCAAGTTCTTCCCATTCTTCCTTCCAGCGATTAGTTCAGGAATGGACACAAAATCCAATTTGAGCATGAGGTGTGAAGGAAAGTCTTCTGGGGGAGCTAGGGAAGCTCTGGGAAAATTTCATTGTTCCTAAAAAGAGAGCCACTCTTATTCTTCTGGTCATTGCTGCTTCAAGGAGGCTGTGCTGGAAACTGCTGAGTCATCTTGCTAACAACCTGAGGATGAAGCCAGCTCTGAAGATGAAAAAGCAGAGGGAGACTGAGGCAGCTGTCCTCGATGGCACTGCCGAGCCACAGAACCAACACACCCTGGAGCCCACATTGCACTGGATTTCTTGTAATATGAGGTAATGCATTTCCTGTTGTTTAAGTCAATTAGGTTGAGGTTCTATTAGGTGCAAATCATCCTAATATAGGGGAGAAAGGAAAATTGTACTGACTGAGTCCAAACTGGTTTTATGTATTTTTGAAAAATGTAAAGCAGTTCTGATGCCATGAGCATCCAGAGCATTATCATCTATACTTTCAACCTATCCAAACTCCCACTCAAGTTTCCAGGAATTCAATCTCCCAGCAGAAACTCCTTGAGCAGTGGAGTTGAAATGAGCCTTGTTAATATCTCCTATTGGCACAATAAGTGCCCATAAGTGTGTAATGAATGAATGAGGGAATGCATGAATAACGGCATAAGTTCACTAAATTAAAGTTGCTTACCCCAATGTTTATAATTAGTTTAAATTCCATTTTATTGTTACCCCTTCTCTTTCTGAAAGCTCCAGGGCTCATTCCTAAAGTACCGTTGCTAAGAACTCCCTGACCACATCATACACTTACATTATTTTACCTGCCTGCATAACACTTCTATATGTCTCCTTCCAGTGTCCCTAGCATGAGGATACACATAAAATATTTGTTGAATAATACAGAGAAGGCACACTTACCACGATATCATGCCACCCCAAACAGTGGGGACATGGGATACCTTATATTTTATTTTACCACATATACAAGGGTGTATGTATAGGTAAGCTCTTTCCCTGCCTGAGGAGTAGAGTTGTTAGAAGCCACAGGTTCAGTCAAACCATCTCCCAAAAAAGAGTACTTGCCTATGATGAAGGACACTTAACATAGTGGTTCAGAGAGAGACAGTCAGAAGGGAATGAAGGATGAAGTCAGAGTGCCCGTCACTCATTCTCCTACAAGCACAATGGACCTGTGGTGCACGCTCGTGTTCATGATGTTTCATGTCGCACTTGCGTTCACTGGGACAGAGGTGGTGCTCAAAGAGGGAAGGAACAGCAATGGACTGAGAGTCACACCTGTTGTCATTGGTAATTAGGTGTCAAGTCACCTCTCTGGGCACCAGTTACCTCATTTACAAGATAATAGGGTTGTATTACACAGAAATTCTCAGTCCTGGCTGCACATTAGAATCACTAGGGGATTTTAAAAATATATAGACAGTTGGATCCCTTCACTAGAAATTCTGATTTAATTGGTCTGAGGGGAAGGGCGGGGATGTAAATCTTCTCATGTAAATCTAATGTACAGTCATGATTGATAACTAGCAGATCAGATATTGTTTGGTTTCTTTCCAACTTGAATTGCCTGTTATTCTAGTATCCAATTGTCCTGGAACTGCTTAGTTATATTTAGTCAGATACTCTTTATTCATGCACAGGGAATGCTATCTAAAGTGGTCCACACCAGTGCCACCCTACTCCACCTCCTGTTTACACCCAGTTCCAGACAAACAAAATTATAGTTGGTGTCAGTGATAGAGAAAAGGGTTCAATATATAGCACAGAAGTCAGAGTGCCCCTCACTTGTGGTCCTACGAGAACAAGGGACATGTAGTGCACATGCAGTTCCTGAATTATACTTGGTACTTTAGGTACAGTACAGTACCTAAAGGAAAAAAAAGAAGATATATGTAGGGTTGCTCTGAAGCTCTTTGCGTATATTTCTAGTTCATGAATTGAAACATGGTTTGGCTTCTACACCCATATTTACTTTTTCCAATCGCATTGATTCAGTATCCACGAAGGACATGGAATCATTTTAGGAGATACCACATGAGACTACATAGCCAGATGATTAGAAACCTATTTTACTCTAGATACAAGTTACTTAAAATATATATCTAACTGACCACTGGGCTATAGTAAGGCATGTTTTCATTGGAAAAGAAATGGACTTCTAGTTTTGACATGGATAGCACAAATAGCACACTACCCCCCAGTAAAAAAAACTTTATGGCTTCTTGGCACTTTTAATCACACAGGAATAATTCCAGTAGCAACTTTTCACTGTGCTCTGGCCAAATTCCTATTGCAAGCATCTGTATTTCTGTGTGAAGGGCTTCTTCCAGAACAGAAGAAGACTTCTATGCTTAGCACAAAGTGCAAAGACTTAACATCTCTTCAACCAGGGATGCTTAGAAATCCCTCATGATATTCCAGCTTCCTTGCCTTTCAGGCGGGATAAACCTGAGGCACGAGCTTTTCACCGTCTCCCAAGGTTATCCACAGGCTCAAGCTTTGGAGCCACTATGGTGCAATGGCTTCTTCCTTTCTCTCAAACCCCTTATTCACTTACCTACTGGTGTTCCCTGCACCTGAGAAATAAAGTTCTTATTCTCGTATCCTGTCTCTGGCTCTGATTCTGGGAGAATCCAACCTAAGACAACACTGTTATCCACCTACGAAGATGCTCATAGGAACTGGGCAGTATGCCTGTTTTGGGGATGTGGTGGAGAGACAGCCAAAAATTAAAACTAACCAACTAACGAAAGGAAGGAAGGAAGGAAGGAAGGAAGGAAGGAAGGAAGGAAGGAAGGAAGGAAGGCATATAGTCAGAAAAAAAGAGCCAAAGAAAGGTAAATGGGAGGAATGGTGGGGGTGGGAGACACAGGACATATATAATAAATAGGTGGTCAGGTGGGACACATTAAAAAGTTTGAGCAAAGATTTAAAAATATGAAAATACACCAATGAAATATCAAATGTCCCTTTAAATAAACAAAATGTAAAATTTTGGACCAACTATAACTTCAATATATTTGCATCCCCTTGCTCCAAAAACAGAAAAGCAACAGCAATTTCACCGTGGGTGATAGTTGCCACTCTGGTTTATGCCACATGGTCCCTGCCAGCCCCATTTGACATACAGAGCACTGGAGTGTCAGCTCATTCTAACTCCTTCCCTAATGTTGTTACCCAAATTAATTTACTTTCAGTTCTCAGGGTGACAGAATTGTTGTCTACTAGGGTGGGGTGGCTGAGGACAACCCTTCTGCTGTTTGGGAAGATTCTTCAGAGGCAGACTTTGCAAGTGGTTCCATACTTGCTTTCAGCATTGGTGATAAGCACAGTCTCCCTTACTTTGTCATCTAAGAGAAAGAGATTTCTCTTCAGGGAAGAAAGCAACAATTACACTCTGCCTTGAGCAGTCTAAATTTAAATGACAGTGGAGCATGTCTATTTTGGACATGATTTCAGTCCAAAATAGAAGGACTTTGATGAGTAGTTCCCAGAGAAAGGGTAATAGAGTAAATCCAAATATCTAATTTCATTAGAGAGTGCCTGGTGACTTGTAGATTGAAAAACAATTTCTGTTATAAGACACCGTCTTTGACATTAATTAATTGATTTGTATGATCAGTCTGAGAATATGAAACTCTCAGTCTTTATGAGGAAGCCTGGATGAGGGCTGAAGAAGAGACAGAAAGACAGAGGTGGCCCCTTCTCTGACTCTTCAGCAGCTTCCCTGGCTTGAGAGCCTTGCTGTTTGAGCACGCCTCTGAGCACAGACAAATGTAGCTGGGTCAGATCATAAAATGCCTTACAAACAATACTTTGTAGTCTGCATTTTGTCCTGAAGGTAACAAGAAACCTTGAAAAACTTAAAGCATAGTCAGATTCATGACGTAGAAAGTTCTTTCAACCTGCTGTATCAAGAATAGATTGAAGGAAAGGGAAGGAGATTAGAGACAGAAGAATCACGTTGGTTGTAATGGTTGTTTGGGGGAGACATGAGCAGAGTCCAGCAAGAAGGTAGGGCTCATGCACTTTTTCCGATGAGGAAAAGAAGTATGACTTAGGAGTAGGCAGCAGTAACCGATGTGCTGTTACATGAGATGTGCTGAGATAACACTTAATGCACCCACATGGTTTTACATCTCTTTTCATGGTGTCAGACAGGTCATATTTCAAGTCATTCCATACAATTACATAACATCTCCATTTAGGAAGACCTATGATAGTTTACAAGTTAAAATGAAATGCTGATTATCTACTGAAGTTGAATATTTGCATACCCTATGACCTAGGAATTCTAATCTTAGGTATATATCCAACAGAAATGCGTATATATGTGCACCAAAAGACATGTACAAGAATGGTCATAGCAGTGTCATTTGTAGTAGCCCCACAGCAGAAAAAACTGAAATGTCCACCAATAATAAAATGGATAAAATGTGGTAAATACAATAAAATAATGGGGTATATTCAGTGCAATAAGATACAGCAATGAAAATGAACAAAATATTGTTACACATCACAACATGGTTAAATATCACAAACACAACATTAAGTAGAAAAAGAGAGACACAAAAGAGTACCTAAAGTGGAATTCCATTTACATTGTTTATTTTTACAATGATAAAATTAATCTATAGTGTTACAAATCTGAATAGTGGTTATATTTGGTGAGAAAAAGGGAGCAGTGCACAAAGGGGTTAGGGCACAAAGGGACATCTGAACGTTTCTCAACCTGGGTGGTGACTGAGTGGGAGAGTTTACTTTGTGAAAATGTATAAAGTTGTGTTCTTAATGATTCATGTACCTTTCTGTTTGCACTCCTTAACAACAAAATTTATATCAGAAGGACCGAAGAATCTCAAAGTCATGGAAAGGTAATTACAATTATGTAAAGTTATACTCTTTTTTGCCATTGGAAAAAAAAATGCAATCACAAATAAGATGTTTAGAAAGAAAATAAAATAGACTTCCCATACAGGAAGTAGTGACAGCAGCTTTTACTCTACATCTAAGCTGAGTCATTACAACTAAAATGTTTGACTTCAGATGTTTCAGTAGCTAAATGTAAAAAAAGGAGCAATCTGAATAACTTAGTTCTAAAAGGCAACATGATATAGGTGAAGGTAAACTGAATTGGAAACAGAAATTACATGTTAGAGACCAAGGAAAAATTATCATACCTAACATTTATCAAACACTTACTACGTGCCAAGGATTAAGTTTATATTTATAGTCATTTCATCTTATTGAATCCTCATAATAAGCTTATGAGGTAGTTGTTATGTGGTTACACCCATTTGACAGATTATGAAATTGAGACTCAGTAATGTTCAATTTGACCCCAGACCTAATTAAGTCTCATCCTCTTAGTTACACTAGTGGGTGACACTGGGCAAGTTATTACACCCCTCCAAACCTTAGTGATAGAGTTTGAATGTGTTGTCCCTAAAAACTCACGTGGAAATCTGATCCCCAATGTGGCAGTGTTGGGAGTTGTTTGAGTCATGGGGGCAGATCCCTCATGTATGGATTAATGCTCTCCATGGGAGGTGGGGGTAGTGACTGAGTTCTCTGTCTATTAGTTTCCATGAGAGCTGGTTGTTTAAAAGACCCTGGCACCTCCAATCTCTCTCTCTCTCTCTCTCTCTCTCTCTCTCTCTCACTCTCTTGCTGTCTCTCACCATGTGATCTGCTTGTACCCACCAGCTGCCTGCCGCTTTCCACCATGAGTAGAAGCAGCCTGAGGCCCCCACTAGAGGCAGCTGTCCCAGAATCATAGGCCAAATAAACCTCTTTTCTTTATAAATTACCCAGTTTCAGATATTCTGTTATAGCAACACAAAACAGATGAATACACTTAGTCTCCTCTTCTGCAAAATGGATGAGTCCTTATAGATTTGCTTTGAGTATAATACTATGCAAATAAGTAGTGGTTACCTTCATTGTTTGAATTAGAAAGGGCAGGCTATGTCAACTGCAGAGAAAAACTTTTTCCCATGGGTGAATTCAGCAGAAATGAGTGTGCAAGAATGTCATCTCTGACAGTATTCATAATCCACCCTGATCAGAAGAACCAGCAAAAATAAACGTTTTTTTTTTTTTTTTTTTTTTTTTTTAAAAAAAGGGCAGGCTATGTCAACTGCAGAGAAAAACTTTTTCCCATGGGTGAATTCAGCAGAAATGAGTGTGCAAGAATGTCATCTCTGACAGTATTCATAATCCACCCTGATCAGAAGAACCAGCAAAAATAAACGTTTTTTTTTTTTTTTTTTTTTTTTTTAAAAAAATACACATTCCTGTATCCATTCTAACTGTACTGAACCACAGGGGCCTGGGGAAACTGTTTTTATAACAACACCCTCCCATCCCCAGTGATTGTTCTATTCTTATGATCAATAATGGTTATGAAATAATAAACTTGGATGTCAAAAGATTTAGATTGGCTTCTCAGAGAGACCATTTTTTATATTGAATCTTAAGTCATGTAAAAAAAACCTAAGCCCTGATTGAACAAATGCTTTTCTGCAGGAACCTGTGACAGGATCTAGGTCACTTGCTTTCTGGTACTTTAGATTAATATTGGAATAAAGCTTAAAAAGCAATCTAAAGAACTGGAAAATTAGCATGCCACTTAGAAACTTACTTTTAAATAGATCCTAAGCAAGTTGTTTTTCCTTCTTTCTTTTTTTTTTTTTTTAAAGAAGGTGTTGGCACTCCCATTAGTTTGGGTTTAATTTTCTTTTTCTTTTTAATTGAAACATAATTGATTGTACATATCTGTGGGGTACCGTGTTGAATAGCAATACCTACGTGCAGTATGTAATGCTCAAATCAGGATAATTAGTATATTCAACATTATACAATGTAATCAGTTTTGGTGGCTCTTTACCAATTTCTCACTACCCTCCCTCCTTTCCCACCTCTGGTTTTAATTTTCTAACAAGTATGTTTAGTATAACAAATGCATGCTCACAGTTAATGTCAGATACATATTCTTTCAACACCTGAAAACAGGAGAGAGCTTTCAATTCTATACTTAAAGCCTAAATGACAGACTGATTCAGGAAAGATAAGAAAAGCAGGTTGTGCCAATATTTTTCTAGCAAAGTACTTAGGAACTTCTACATATGATGTAGTTTTCCTGTTGAAGCTGATATTATCTAATATCCCAAAGCTTAGGAGTTAAACAACTACAGATAAAATGAGGTGTGGGAGGACAGTGAAAGAGTTTCAAAGAAAAAATTTGACAAAATGTGCCGGCTTCAAAATTTTACAGCTGTCTCCAACCAATCTTGAAAACCCTGCCTAGGGGCAGCATTTGGGATATTTGCCAAACCAGCCAAATGGAGACCATCCTACAGGTACATACCAAACGTCCTGAAGACAACTAAAAGTGAGTTTGCATACATGCAGAGTAGCAATACCCCGTATTAACAAACATAGAAAAATGCAAGACTGAATGGAAAACAGGTATAGGAAAATTGCTTCTCACTAGTGATTCTGGCAGCTCTCAAGAATAATGATCAAAGTTTCAAAGGATTTTAACACGTCTGAGAGGTAGTACTTTGGAGTGATCGTGAATAGGGTATGTGTGGATGCAAATGTTGGGGGAGAGGAATCTCTTGAGAAGAAAAATCAATTTTTCTTGGAGATGGCCACAGGGCAAGAGTGAAAAAGAAAAATTGCCTCTCCTCTGAGCTGCACTCAGCTCAGTTAGTGCAATGCCACAATGAGAGCGCAGAGTTGGGGCTGGCAGACAAGGATAAAGGATACAAATGGAAGACCACCAGCTCGCACAAGCCATTTCATGCCACCTATGAACTGGGGTGCCATGTATCTGGGCTTTGGCATAACTGCTATGTCAGGAAGAGGTGTTTTAGGATTATCTGCCTCTATTAAATCCTTCCAAATAACCCCGAGGAATAAATCTATCTGCAGCCCTTCATTCTATTCATACTTAAAGCAAATTCTTGTCAAAGGTACAACCACCAATCTCTCCTCCTCACACAACTAGAAAGCTACTTTGCTTTCACTATTGCTGTCACTTAGGCACTTCTAGAGAAAGAGCTATAATGCTGATAGGTTTTGGTTTAAAAAAGAAAATTTTTATGATAGACTATAAATATTGACTTCACTAACAGATTCAGAACAGTTTACGAGCTTGTGTACATAATACCAACCTTTCTATTTATATCCCTGTGTTAGATTTCAATGGAGATCTAAACACCCAAGATATTTCAAGCAAACCTTGAAAAACTCTCTGGGTAATAATAACTTAGAGGCTCTTATTTCTTCTTTCTAGAAAAGCTCATGTTTTTAAGAATTTGAATGACAAATCACAGCATAAGAGACCAGAGTTTTAATACATTTGTTTACTTTTATAAAACTAGGCACCCACTCATCCAGAGGGAAGGCTCCTTTTCAAATAAGACATCCAATGAGTATTATTTGACAACTCACTAGATAGTATAGTGGTTGAATGAGTTGCAAAAGTAGAAAGACAGCTCTTGCCCTCAAAAAGACATCATGTTATCCAGAAAATCAAAGGAAGAGAATGAAAAAGTACAAGCAGATATACTGACATTTACATAGTCACACTACGCACACACATATACAATAAAAAGTTCAATTTTTAAAATAAATAATATGTTAGGTTCAATTTGACACACCATACATTTTCTTCATATCCAGGTACTAAAGATATGTGTCTCACTTTCTGCTATAACCTGGTTACCTTATTTAAACTCTTGCTCCTAGGTGAATGAGTGATAGGGTGTAAATCTGGTCCCCCAAATAGGAAAGTAAACCAAAACCTAAAATCCAATTGGAAAAGAGACAAATAACCTAACACCTGTACTAAAATTAAACTTCACAAAAGAGCCTCAGTGGGTAAACCTCTATCTATAGTATATTTCTAGTTTAGAGAAACAAGTAGCAGTCTCTTCTAAAGAATAGCTATAAATAAGATAAGGGTAGTATTTTCTAAAGAATGGAAATTTCTGACAACTCACTTCATTTTCAGATGAATTAAGAAAATGTGAGAAACTTCAAAGAGAGCTCTATATACAGTACTACACACACACACATACATTCATGAAAGAGATTTTACTATTCATAAGAACAAATACATAATGAAACCACCACAGATATCTTTCCACAAATAAATTTATAGCTGTAAGTGTGCTTGCTATAGAAAAAGAATTGGTCTGAGGAGAATTTCTTTTCAATCCAGAGTTTTTCACAATAGAATTTTCCCTTGTTATTCAGACTTACGAACGAGAAGGAGGCTCATTACTTATTACCCTGATAAATTAACTTATGTTAAGATACATAGTATGTGTGGAGAAAAGGGAGCTCTTGTACACTATTGGTGGGAATGCAAACTAGTATAGCCATTATAGAAAACCATATGAAGGTTTCTCAAAAACCTAAAAATAAAATTATTACATGATCCAGCAATCCCACTTCTGGGTATTCACCCCAAATATTTGAAATCACTATGTTGAAGAGATATCTTCGCTCCCATGTTCATTGCAGCACTATTCACAATTGCCAAGTTATGAAATCAATTTAAGTGTCCATGAGCAGACAAATGGATCAAGAAAATGTGGTATATGTACACAATGTAATACTATTCAGACATAAAAAAGAACAACATCCTGTCATTTGGGGCAACATAAATGGAAGTTGAGAACATTATGCTATGTGAAATAAGCCAGGCAGAAAAAAACAAACACTGCATGTTCCCACGTATATGTGGAATCTAAAACAATCAAATTCACAGAAGCAGAAAGTAAAAGTGTGGTTACCAGAGGCTTGGAGGTGGGGGGAATGGGGAGATGATGGTCAAAGGGTACAAAGCCTCAGTTAACAATAGTGTACTATACATTTCAAATTTGCTAAGAAAGTACATTTCAAATGTTCTCAGTGCAAAAAATAGTAGGTATTTGAGGTGATGGATATTTAATTTGCTTTGATTTAATTATTCCACATTGTGTTCATCAGGTAAAACATCATTTTGTACCCCATAAGTACACACAACTATAATTTGTCAATTTTCAATAAAAATAAATTTTTAAAAAGATATAAAGTATGGATTGGGGTGAAGTTTTTTTTTTTTTTATTTAAGTTTAATTTAGCCATCTACATGCTAGATATCTGAAACCTCTTTATGTAAGAATAAACACCATACTAAATTTTGTTTCTGATTATCAAAGTCCAGGATTCATTTCTAAGCATCACAAAAAACAAATGTCTTTGGAAGGCTACAATTCCTTTCTTCAACTCAGAAGTTAGAAACACCCCCTGCAGACAGGCCTACCTTCACTTAACTTTTGCTTATTGAATTTATCTAAATTATTCTTGAACTTGGACTTAATTTCTGGCTTGTACTACTTCTCAAGGTTTAACTGTTATATGTCAATGAAGTGTTTAGAACACATTTCCTTTAAGTCACAGCAGGTGTACAAGTACCATTATCCTATTCAGACTCTCAAATTTTATAGATATGTTCCTATTCATTTGCCTTCGAAAATTGAGAATATTGTCTAAAAGTCTGTGCTCAAATGAAGTTCTTTTATTCCTTTAATAATTTCCTAGTTCATAAAATTAGCATATTGAAATTAGCATTTAATACTAGTAGTATAAGGATTTAGCTTTCATCGACGGTATTTAGGAAGGTATAATAAGAATTATCATACATTATTCGTAACTATAAATCTTAGTAGTTCTTTTCCATTTTAAATGCCTGGAAAATCGCCTCTGTATGGTGAAATATACTTCATACAGAGTATTCACCTGAAAGTCTTCCTCCTGACGATGAACCTCCATTATTCCTTTCTTCATAAGGCTTCTCTCCCCAGACTATCTCTGCTCTGATTATTTCCCTCCTATTTTCATTAATCATATTTCACTCTTTTCTTCACAAACTCCTATACTTGGGAGGTTTTTTTGGCAATCTTGGTGTTGATTTTACACTTCTCTGCTTTGTCTTCCCCAAAAGGTTTACGTCTTCTTTGAGGGAAGAAATTATGGTCATTATTTTAACATATAACCTTAAAAAACAACACTAGTAAAATAACTACACTCACCTTAGAACTTACATATTTCTTGCTGGAATAATTTTTTCTTTTCTGTGAGTTATGTGTCTTTTATAAAAACTTAGGTAAATATAGCTAGAGATATTGGTCATAAATTGACACATGATACTTAAGTCCATGCAGTACTAGACATGCTATTTAAATTAATTAAGAGCAGATGCATAGGATTTACTTTCCATTAAACAATCTGAATAGAGTCTAATGAAAATGGGGTTAAGAGGACAGAAATTGATATAATCGAAATAGTAGTAGAAGCCTGTGTAGCTATTCTGTTAAGAGTTTCTTAATCACGAAGGATCTACATACCCATATAAGATAAACATCACCTCTCTGAGAATAAAGAACTTTTAACTATCACCATTTTGTGCACCATATATTCAACTGATAAAAAAAATCTTATCGAAAAATCAGTATGTAATCATGGGAGAAATTTGAGTTCTTATAATTTTTAACTAAATATTAGACTCTTGTTATATGGGTACAGCAAATTGAAATACTCTAGTCAACTTTGATTGCTTAGAATGGCAATTTTATTAGATATCTATATGAAAAGGTATCCATAAGGATTTCATTTATGAACATAGGCTATGCCTTTTGGGTAAAGAAATAGTCAAAAGAGACTTGAAGAGTTGTGGAAGAACTGGCAAGACTAAGAATGAAAAAAATTAGGATAAAGAATTAGGTGATGGAAAAATAGGGCACCATTTTTGGAGCTGGTGGATAAGACCACTAATTATATCACCGTAAAATAATTAACGTTCTCCCAACATTATTATTTATATTTAAATATATATACATAATATTTATAACATCAAATTATAGTTCAAGATCATTTAAAAATCCATTGGATTTAATTTTGTAAATATTATTATTGCTAAGGATACCAAGCTGATCTTGACATTATCCAGGAGCAGGCAAAGCTTCTATTACTAATTTTATTTACGTAACTTCTGCCCTTTTAACCCCTCTTCTGAGTTTGTGATAATTTTTCATGAGCTAATTGTAATAAGAGAATGACTTCAATTTCAACAGGAAATAATAATGGAGATAGTTTTTTTTAGCTTTTTATTTGTTGTTTCATGCACTTTACCTGATTCTTGAGATCCAGTTTGGGACATGGTCGACCTCCATTGTAAGGTTTTTCTTTTAGCCACTTGGATCGAATTCTCACTCCAATCCCACAAGATGAACTGCAAGACCCCCAACTAGACCAATCACTTAACTTGCAATCAAATGGGCAGGGGATAACACATTCTTCTTGAATATACCCTGAAAGAAAAAGATTTAAGAAAAGAAAGGAAAGTCTCGTCAAAACGTACTGAATCGAGTCACCTTCTGTTTCCATTGTGATAGCTCAGATTTCTCAACAATATCGCTGCAGCAACTTCAACAATTTTCTACTCAGATAAACAGACCAGAGTTTTAAGAGATAGGTAAATGATGACATCTGCATTCAAATTCATGCCATTCTGCTTACTTCATAGGCAATTCTGGGATGAAAGGAACAGGAAAAAGTACACAGTTAGTTCTGGTTTCTGATAAGAGGAAACGTGAAGCAGTTCAGAGCTAAAGAGAGTACTCAGTCTCCTCACGGAGCCTCATGTTCCCCATATTACAACTCCTACAATTCATTGTCTAGAACAGGGAGCATAATAGTCATTCTTTACTATTACCTCTACTGATCACTATCAAATATATATGTCCAGTGCTGATTTCTCTACTGAATTCTATGCCACCCACTGAAACAATCTAATTGATGCCCAATTACCCCAAGTTGAACGTGTCTAAAATGGAGACCATCAATTTTCTCCTAAAACTGGATTTCTCATCTCAATTAACTGCAATGTCATTGGATTTCTATATGCTGTTGTACATGCCTGTATAATCTCTTCCCCTTGAGTGTGGGCAGGAACTGTGAATGTGATAGCATGCCACTCCTATTATTAGGTTATGGGATGTGGCAAAGGTGAGGAAAACTAACAGACATAATTAATGTGCCAAATCCGTTGATAAGTTTAAGTAAATCAAAACTGAGATTAGCCTGGGTGGGCCTAACTAAATCAGATGAAAACTCTTAGAAGAGGGACTGGGCCTTTTTGTAAAGAGAGAGATTCTCCTGCTGGCTTTAAACAAGCAAACAGCCATGCTATGAAATGCTGATGGAGGGGTTCACATGGCAGGGAACTGTCATGGGACCTGAGGGCTGTCGCTGGCTGTCAGCTAGCAAAAAAACGGATACCTCAGTTCTATAGCTGCATGGAGATGAATTCTGCCAAAAACACGCAGGAGCTCAGATGAGGATCTCTCCCCATTCAAGCCTCTGATGAGATCTCAACATTGGCCCACACCTTAACCGTAGCCTGGTAAGACTCTTAAACAGTGAATCTACAGAAGTCATGCCTGGACTCGTGATCCATGGAAACTGTGAGATAATAAAGGTTGTGGAGATGTGAAGTCAGTGGTAATTTGTCATGCAGCAATCAAAAACTAAGAAATTATCCACAATAAGAATCTCGAGTTATCTTAGACTCTCCTCTGTCATTTTATGTATAGGTTACTATGTATGATAAATTCTTATATTGAAACACACAAATATGTCCCCTAATCTACAATTCCTTTTTTAGTCCTTCATTTAAGATCTCACTGTTCCTGGCCCCCTACAATTATGCAATATTCTCTCTTCTTGTCTCCCTTTTTTCTAATTGTTCTCTTTTGATATCTGTCAATCACTCTGGAAAAGAAAGATAATTTTATAAAATATATAACTTACATTAGTCCTCTTTTTAAAATCTTTGCTCATTCTCCATTGCCTTGAAAATAAAAATAATATTTTATTTTACTCTGCAAAAAAGTAATATCTTTTTATGAAAGCCTCTAAACAATAGTTTTCAACCTTGACTGTAAAATATAATTCCATTGCCCAGGACATACCACAGATCAATTCAACTATAATCTCAGGGGATGAGACCAGGCATTGCATCGGCAGTTTTCAAAGACCCCCAGGTGATTCCAATGTACAGTCAAGGCTGAGAACCTCCTCCCTTACTTGTTTTCCCTCCCACCCTTCCCTCTCCTGCATCTTCGATTCTGTCTACACAGACTACTCCATCTTCTCCAATAATAGTTATGCCTTTGCTAATGCAAAATAAGTCCCTGTCCTAACCAGTTTAGCCTCCCTTGTCCATCACTCCAACCACTGTCTTGCCAGTATAGTTGACCACTTCATTCCAGCGTTCTTCTGCTGTGCCAGCCTGACAAAACTTCAGACTCAGGTCAGTCCAACTGTTTTCCTTCTCTGTACTTAAAACAGGACTACCAAGCAAAGATGAAGAAAATACTAATACCACACTGGTGACACTTTAATGTGTAGTCTCTATCTTCAACCAAGTTCTCACACTGCCTGGTCATTCTTCGGCATTTTCTTCTCACTCTCATTCTGCATAAGAGCCTTTTCAAAATTTCTCCACCTGCCTTCAAACTTCTCTTCCCATCCCACCACCAGGAAAAAAAAAAAAATAGAAAGAAATGAATGACAACGCCTTCAATTTTCTGTAACTATCTCTGCATGAATTCTTACCTTTTCCCTTCTCTTTTTACATTAAAATGGAAAAGGCACACAGTGTCCTTTATAAACACATCTTTTAACTCCACCAGACATCTCTCCAGTCTCCAGGCTTTTCACAACATTGTTTCCTTGATTGCTGTCTCTCTCAATTTTGTATTTATATTTCTCTTAGATTAGTATTAGAATGAGTTTAAATTCCCCCAATAATACTTATTGACAAGAGAGAATATACCAAATCTAAGAGTTATCAGGAATGATCCTTCTGGAGTTTAAAATACTTGCTCCAATTGAGATTGTTAAACAATTAATTGTTTATTTTTTAACATAATTTTAATTCTACAATCATTTCTAAGGAGGTTTGATCACCAATTCAGTATTAAGAACACAGTAAAAAGTAAACAAAGGACTAAAGAGAGGCCACAAGTATTATTTAACTTTACAAAGAAACTTGAGTCACAAAATGATTTCATGTGCTTCCAAATGAAAAGAGAACAACTAGAAATAGGTAGGATTAACTCTCATGGCATGCATGCTTCAACTACCCAAATGTGAAATTCCAGGAGATTTCATATAAATAAATTTTAAATATTTGAGTGTCTACACAGATTCTATTTTAGGGTAGTTTTTGAAGTAGATTCCCTTTTAATTGAATGAGATTTTAAATCACTTTCATCTATACTTGCATATTGGAGGATTTTAATTAGCAAGCCTCTAGCAATACTTCTTTTTTCTTTCCCCATGATAAGAAGTAAACTCAGATGATCTCCATGAAAGTCAAGGTTATAAATTCAATGAATATAAAATGCTTTTGGAATTCAACAGGACTAAGCAACAGTGACTTTTTTTTTCCAAGAAAGTTATTTTCATGCTAGAGTGTAGCTCAAAGGAAAGCCCATAGTGAGAACTCTTAATAATTGCATATGCTTATACCTATCTCACAACTGAAAGGATTAGTTTTACCCACATACTTAATACTGATAGTTTTTGGCAACAGAATATGATCAAGTGTAACTGTCTACAAGGTTAAACTGCCATATGAGAATTCCAATTTCTAACTATAGAAACCTCACTGTTTTGAAAACTAATTTCCATAAAATATATGACAGAATAGCTGTTTCTATCTAGATAACGCCTCACTGGCAACATTCATAAATCTAAACCCAATTGCTATGAAAGAGGCAGTTTTTCTACCAAAAAGTATTTTATACTACAGCTTATGTCCAAGAATACATTGCTTGGGCCATCATATTACTTGGCCTAGGGATGCTTTAGTGCTCCATTTTAGTTTTTTGTATGCATATGAAATTAGGGATGAAGTAGTCATCACAGAATTATCAATACAGCAGATACCCAACATTGTAATTCGTATGCATTACACATAGTAGGTGCTCAAAAAGTGTCTTATGTATAAGGATGAAACGAATAGAATCCATTAATATTTTCTCTATCCACATTATTACCGGAGCTATTTATTTAATGACATACCAAATACAGTAGAAGCCCAGGGGCTTGGAATAGAATGACTTTTCAATCCAAGAGGGTACTTCAAAAAGCTCATGGAAGAACGGGATTAAAAGATATATAAACCTTTCCATGAATTTTTTGAAGTATTCTTTTATATTACTAATTCCTAAACACTGACCTCTTCAGGTTAGTGTAATGGACATAGGTGTAAACACAGTTCTCGGAATAAGGTAGTCTCAATAAAATTTCTTTCCAGAATATTACTTCCTGTCCATTTTTTCCCTCCATCATTCTAACACATTTTTATCTCCCAATAAGATCTTGTCATGAAAGATATGAAAAAATATAATATTGATACTAAGCCTGAGAAAATAACCTAAAATTAATTTATATTTTCCTATTATGTAAAGTAGCAGCAAACATCTTACTTCACAGTCCGTCTTCTATTTACTGACACTGCACTCAACAAAAACCCAGTGGGAGGGTTAATGAGAAATTGGTAAAGGGCCACAAAAAATGATAACATTGTGTAATATTGAATATACTGATTATCCTGATTTGAACGTGACATATTGCACACAGTCACTGACATTCAATGCTGTACCCCAAAGATATGTACAATCAGTTATGGTTCAATAAATTTAAAAAAGAAAGAAAAAAACCCCACAATATCAAAAATGAAACAGGGAAAACATTTTTAAAAATGCCAAAGAAGCTGAGAAATGGGAGAATCTTGTCTGTTAAAATGATAGTAAGACTTCATTTATCAATATTTGAAGATTTTCTGTTAATGTATACATTTTATTACTACTAAAATTTATTTGTTATTCTACTTAGTAAAAATGTACCATATTTAAAAAGTATCTAGTGACTTAACACAGATTGGTTCAAAGGGTATATTTGGGAGAGGTGGGGAAAAAATTGGAACACAAGTATTGACATTGGTCCAAGAAAGACAACTTGAGAAGTTAGAATACTTTACCATTGTTATTAGGGGAGAAACTGACAGGGTTAAATATTTATTTAAAATCTCAATTCATTAGTGTACGAAAATATAGATCAAATTCAAAAGGGTTACCAGCTTGCCTTGGTCAATTTATGTTTCGGCTTGGAAATACCACTCATGAACAGCAGTTGTGTGCTCTCAAAGATGGTTACAAACCTAGTTAGGTCTCTGTGGGGCCTGAGAGGAGAGAGCTGAAAAGTGTCTAAAGTATTATCTTTTCTTTTAAATTTTTGAATTATTAAAAGAAGGGTTTTGAAACTATTCTCTACCCATAGAAAAATATTTTAGTGCACCGATTTATTTTACACACCGATTTTTGACTAATTTCTTGACCTGGTTCACTTGCTATAACTAAATGTATCAGTTTATATAAAAACCCACCAGCATAGATAATATATTAAACATTATAAAATAATGGTAATATATTGCAAATGATAAAGTATCTCATTTGGACCCACAACCTAATAGCTAAAATATAGCTAATTTAGAAGTTTCATAAACTTAAAACAATTTATTAATAAATGAAAAGTTTTACTGGATTCCTTAAAACTCAAATATTTTGTAGAATAATTACTTATTAAATTTTATTACATCTACCAGAAAAGATTTATTTAAGTATTAACCAGTTTTCTTAATTAAAAATATAGTTCACTGGTGCACTTTATTTTAGATGTAGGTGAGTTGTTCAAGGTCATCTAGGTCAAAAGCTGCATTTTATAGACTTGTCAAGGGTAGAAAGGGAACTCAAACCCAGACTCGACTGAGATATCCAGTTTCCTTTCAAGTAGGGAAAAAAAATAATAATAATTTTTATTACCCAGAATGTTCTCTTTGGTGCTAGAGTGACAAGGCAGAAAATCTACCCTGCCTTTGAATTAACTTACATTTTGGAAGATACCAGTCTTATAAATGACAAAAAATCTGGTATATAATCAAGTATTTAAGTTATGTGATAAATAATAATATATACAAATTCTATGACCATTTGAGGTAACATGAATGGATTCTGGCTTCAATTTACTAATAAATTCTTGTGAAAAATTTTTATTGTGGTACACACCGATTTTTGACTAATTTCTTGACCTGGTTCACTTGCTATAACTAAATGTATCAG
>NW_007726881.1:275415-277318 GCF_000696425.1 Galeopterus variegatus
TTGAATTATTAAAAGAAGGGTTTTGAAACTATTCTCTACCCATAGAAAAATATTTTAGTGCACCGATTTATTTTACACACCGATTTTTGACTAATTTCTTGACCTGGTTCACTTGCTATAACTAAATGTATCAGTGTCAATTTAATCAAGTGATCAAATTATATAAAAAATTGATCTGTTTAATTGAATTATCCAAGCAATTTAACCAAGATGATATCTACAGTTTCTCATATAGATAGAGTTTCACCATTAACTCC
This sequence comes from Galeopterus variegatus, assembly GCF_000696425.1. NCBI lineage: Eukaryota > Metazoa > Chordata > Mammalia > Dermoptera > Cynocephalidae > Galeopterus > Galeopterus variegatus. Next base: position 275,673 of record NW_007726881.1, read on the forward strand.
CTCATGCCAGTTTCTTCCAGGCAGAGAATAGAGTTGTTTTTTTTCTTAGAAGATATGAAAGACATTAGGGACAAATGGAACACTAGACACAGAACAATCTGAACTGTTCAATTAGGACTGTACATACACAAGTGGTTTCTGTCATTACTGCAAATAAGTGCTGTTAAAATTAAAGTGACTGAATGCTTTAATCACATAATAAACTTGGCATTTGCAATACTACAAAGACACACAGATTGTTGACAAGCTGACATTAGTAATTCTTAGAACTGTGACTTCAAGGGACTATATGAAGTCCTCTCATTACATCTTCTTGCCTTGAGAGAATTTCACCTTAAACTACACCAGACACTCCGTACTTTATATTTCTTTTAATACCTCTGAAAGTTAAAATTGTCATGTATTCATCAGGCTATTCTCTAAATATTTCAGGCTCTTCTGAACATATGGTATGATTGTACTTTCCTGCCCTTTGAAGTTTGGTGTGATTTTATAACTTGCTTTAGCCAATGAAATGTGAGCAGAAGTGAAGCTTGTCATCTCTAGGTGGAAGCTTTAAGAGCTGGAGTATAACTTGTCACACTCTTTCTTTGCCTATGCCATTGGGACCAGCAATGTTCCAGATAGCAGCTGCTCCATCAGCCAGGGTCCTGGAGTAAAGATGACTTGGAACAGAGAGCCCCAGCCAACCCGGGATTTCGAAGTTGTCTATTTCGTTTGTTCCTGTAACATCCATTATCCCATCCTGACAGATCAAACTTGGCATAGCAAATTGTATCTTCAGAAGGTGAAGTAAAGAGCATCATGGAACAAATATTTAGAGTATTTTGAGAATCTATATATAGTGTCCTGAAAAAATAAGATTAAGCTATGCCAGCAGTTAGCATGGTTTAAACGGCAGCACTATCAAATGGGAATGTGACTTTGCAAAAGTTGAGCTTATGAATATATTTCAGAAAAATTTATAATTTACTGTTTAAAAAGGGACTGGCAATATGGATTATAAATCAAGGTTTACCCTATGTGATCTGGGATAAAATATTAAATCTCAATAGTTCAGTTTCCTTGTGTAAAAAAAAGAATGTAAGAATACTTCTTTGCAACTCCCTATAATGCTGTGAGGGTCCAAAAACTATAATAGGTAGAAGTTTGTGCAAAAAAAATTACCATACAATATAAATGGCATACCAATATTTTACCATTACTAAAATCTATATAACAAAGTAAAAATGTTCTTTTTTTAAAATCATGTTTTAAGGGTTAGTTATTGATAGAAAATATAATTCTGTAAAGATAAGTTAGCAGAAAAATTATACAGTAATAATTTTCAAATTTTGGTGTCATTTCTCATTCCAGATCATTTCCATGTAAATTAAAGGCTGGATAAAATTGACAAAATGAGAGATTCTGTATTAAGTCAGTAAATCAATTGTTGTTTGAGTCCAATTCTGTCTTTCCAAGTCTACTGCCACCAGCCAAGGCCAACACTCAATATTTCTCACTTGGACTATTATAATAGCCCCTTAACTGGATGCCAGGTCTCCAATATCTCTCTTCTAATCCATTCCATGTCTGACCAGCTGCCATACTAATGTCCCTGAAGCACAACTCTAAATATATCATGGCCTAACTTAAAATAAAAAAAA
>NW_007726881.1:277950-279996 GCF_000696425.1 Galeopterus variegatus
GGGCAGGTATACAGAAGGTAATTTACACAGGGGAGAGACCACAAGTTAAGTTAAGAAAGTGAGAATAAACCCAAAATGTTCACAGGTCAACCAAGAAATCTTCTGTATAAAAATTTGAGTTTAGGGAGAAGTATAAATTTGACTGGGATAGTGTGGGACCACATTGGGAGGTCATGCTAGAAGACTTGGAAAACCAATCAAGAATTCTGACATTAATTTGGGTGTGCTATTGGATTGAAGAAGAGACAGCATGAGATCAGAGCACCTGGTTAAAAGATGATTGGAAAATTCAGAAGTTAAATGACAAATGCCTAGGCCTTAGGCTAAAAGACCACCAAATGTAATGAAAAATAGATGCACATGTTGTTAGAGAGCAAGATAATAAAGACGATAGAATATTACTTATAATTAAGTAGCTGTGACATGTGTGAGTGGCTGATACACTATCTAAATGGAAATGACTATCTTCACAGTAACCAATGAATCTGCTCTTCAAATAGCAGCTTCATTTCCCAATTGCTGAGACAGGTCTAATACAACAAATCCTAACAATCAGCAATAGCCAGTTTATGAGTAGATAGATGCCTCTATGTATTCCATGGGATTTGGAAATATATAAGCTTGGGAGAAAAATGTTTCTGTTCTTTTTGCTTCACTCCTAAGTCCCTAAGGGAGTTCTCACCTAAATCTAGCCACTATGTTGGGCCAGCACAGTGGGTTTACTTATTGTCTACTTGCTTATTTATTTGCTTCTTTATTTATATATTTATTTTGAGGCAAAGAGTTCAAAATTGGGGGATTTCATGTGAAAATATTTTTATCTTCTCTTGAAAATGTAGATGAAATGGGAACACTTGAGTTCTCTTTCCAGTAAAGCAACAATTGGTTAGAACCAAATAGCAGTGGCTCTTCAGATGAAATGTGCCTACAGAGTCCTCCACAGTCGCTAAACTAAAGATTTCTTCTCTGACTAAAACAAAGCAAAAACTTATTCATTAATCCAATATAGAAGCAGATAAAGGTGGGGATGTTGTTACTGTACTGGAAGGTGGAAGATACAGAGACACACTCATCACATGAAGAGATCTATGAAGGGCTGAGCTGGAAACCTCCATCCAGTCTGAGATCTTCAGGAGGAGCCACACTCTACGCTATCAGCCAGTGTTGGAGCTAGGTGCTGGCTCTGAAGATTAAATAATGGATCAGTTGTTCTTACAAAAAAAGACAAAATTATGAACATAAATTTAGGTGCAATGATTCGAAAGAGGATCATACAGTGAAAGTTCCTGAAGCTTAAGTTTCATTAGGTGGATTGACTTCTACTGCTATTAGAATCTTGCATATTACTACACCAGCATTTAAACATAATTCCTAATGGTGACAACAAAAGACATCATGAATACCCAGAAAAGCATGATTACCTAGAACAAGATGGATGGAGGTATTCTTCACTCAGAGCCGGTCTCCTCCAGTGAACTCTGTAGCGCAGGACAAAGTTCATAATGTGATAGGTGCACACACAACAAACTTTAGAGAGAGTCTCTAGTTTGTTTGTTTGTTTTTATTATTTGCTGAGTTGTCGGGTCATCCAGACAATGATTTGTATTGATGAACAATAGAATATGTTATTATAAATTCTGAATATGGATTGCATGGCGAGGTTTTACCTCCAAAAGTTTGCTTTTGCCAAAGAACTGCACCTTTTACTGAGCTAATGCCGAAATCAATGTACTGGAATAAATTCACAGTACATTAACTCCTTGCAAGTTACTGTAAAAACCTTTGAACTATTGCCAAGGGGTAAAATTAAATATGACTCCCAGTCTTGATTTATTTAGCATGCTGGTAATACTGAATTTGTTCCATTTACCAATAACTTTGTTTCCTGATGGATTGTGCATTATCTAATCTAGAGATTTACATTTAGGCTTCGGTTGTCTTCAATCCACAGATATCTTATGATTTTATTTAATGATATTTAATAATATGCCTCTTAAAGAAAAGTTGTGAAGAAGTAAAAGAAGTTGAGACATTTAAATTTATTTA
>NW_007726881.1:281388-301729 GCF_000696425.1 Galeopterus variegatus
CAATAATAGTACCCACTGTGTAAGACTATTATGAAGATCAAACAAGACCACTAAACAGTGCTGACCACACAGTGAGCACTCAGTAAGTGATAATGAGCTGTTTCGGTAAGAAAGGCATAATACCATGGTGGACAAAAGCATGAGCTTATGAATTAGGAAGACCTAAATTTAGAATCAACCAGGACACTTACTACTAGTGGCATTATTTGTGCCTGCCATTGAACCTAATTTTCTCATCTGCAAAATGGAGGTCATTATTACATCTACTTCAAAGAATTGCTTTGTAGATCAGAAGGTCTGGAACAGGAGGTTAGCCATTGCTGCTACTATTATTACTCTCTAACACAGAGAGTACAATATCATCTTCAGTGAGACATCTCATACAGGAAAAGACCCAACATCTCTAGTCTTCCCAAGAAGTCAAACCTCTTTGGCATGCATGTGAATTTTTGTCTATTTGTTGATCAAATAAATAGAGTCGTTAACAATTAACATTTGGTATATGGCAATCAATAGTGTTGTGTTAATTAAAGCAGGATTACTTAAAATATGGAACAAACAGAGCCTATGGATGGTGATGAGGTCACAAGTCTTTACAGAAAAACACATTGAACTCATCATCATTCTCTGCCCCATCACTGCCCAAACGTGTTCCAATCCTGCTCCTATAATAAAGTCCAAGCTCTTTGAAATGATTCATAGGGATATCCACAATCTGTTGTTTCCATCTCTATCCATTGTTTTTAAGGTGCATGAAATTCTGTAACCTCACAATGCTCAACATGTGGACATAATTTCACAAAGTGGAGATATAATTCAAGAAGTGTTGAAGATAGGTTACTTTGTTTTGCCTCCTGCTCTTCACAACCATCTTAGCTTTATAAGAATCTCTTTATAATCACCTTCTCTTTAGGAATAAACATGGAGGGCACGGGTGAGACCACCTCCTTGTGATGACCATTGAATAAAACCAGGCTGCAATGTTTGGGGGCAGGGGCAATACGATTAGTAAGGGTTTTTATTAGACAAGGTTTTTTAAGCTGTCAAATCAGACTTTAGGAAGCTGAGGCTGTAGCTGCATATATCTGAAGTATAGCTCTGGTTGAGAAAACTGCTGAGTTACTGTGCCTGGGGTTAGAATGTACTTTGCACACATCCGTCTAATATCCCAAAAGATGATTCTGAAAAAAATATAAGTTAAAACTGTCAAGTCTTATCATTCGAACATTGAGATTATACCAAATATGGTATTTTAGGGTGGGAATTTTTGTTTAGCTGCTATTGGAAATGATCAGGTAAAACCAATTCATACCTAGAAGTAGTCACAGTTTAGGTCCACAGAGAAAAAAAATTGGCTCTGGCTTTGATTTCACATATGAGACTCAAAATGTGAGGGCTTGTCAATAGTACAGTTCTAAATGGAGATATGGAAAATGGAAAACAAAAAGAGGAAAGAATTGGAGAAAAGGAAATTCAAAGACTACCACCTACTACCATTTTAGTATATTTCCCTTTTTTGTTATTCTTGTTTTCAATATTTGTAACTTATATTTACTTTATCTTACTAGCTATCGAGTGACCATACTGCAGCACAAGAGGCCATCATAGACTGTTCGTACCAGTGCTAGTCGAGGGGCTAAGAGCTGAATGAAGCCTGGATAATTTACCGCTAGTGGGAAATAAATGTAAAATGCTCAATATGTGCCAAAGATGGAATACAATTCAGTGTCCCAAAAGAATAAACTGATCTACCTATAGCAGCATGAACAGAGGCAACTAATATATTGATTAAGAGACATGCTCTGGAACCATGTTGCATGGATGAGAAAAGAAGCTCTGATCTTCCTAGTTGGGCAATCTTGTGCAATTTCCTTAACCCCTCTGTTCCATGATTTCCTAATCTGTAACATGGAAATAATGATATCTTACTGTTACAATTGATACAGTAATAATTTAGTTAATAAAGAGAGCACTTTGAGAAAGGTATAACATATTGTACATGCTCAATAAATGTTAGCTATCATTATCAGGAAAAAGCAAGATGAGTATGTATTGTAAATTAAAACATAAGCTAAATAATTATATGTATTTATATGTATATGTCAGGAATACATATACAGTAATGTAAAGAGATGCAGAGTGGATTGGAAGGTTGTAAATTAAACATTAGGAAACCCAATAGAATTGGGGATACAGAGTGAAAGGGGAAAGTATAAAACTGAATTAAAAATAAAGGAGGATGTGCACAGACTGCAGATGACAGCCTGCAGTAACTCAGATCCTCTCTCAGAGAATTTTGAATGTCAGACACAGAAGGTGGTAGAAACGGGGAGGAAGTGGAAAGCTAGGCTGTCAAGCAAGAATCAGGAGATCAAAGGACACAAAGTCACAGGAACAACAGAATACTCCAGTGGGGAGCCTTTAGTAGACGCAGAACCAGAAGACATTGTGCACTTTCTCCAGAGACGGAGGAGGTTCTCTTTGCTTCCTCAGCCCCCGACATATCCAGCAATGGGACCCAATACCTGAGGTTACTTCAGTGTGTCCTCACTATTTGAATTAAAGATAGCCTACTAATATATCAGTTTGATTAGGAAGTCCACGGAGAACACTGCCCAGGAATGTGATAAAGCACTTTAGCTCAACATGAAACGTAAAGCATAAGGACACAGAAAACTATTATAATGACCTTCGAGATAACTATTGTTATTTTCTTCTGCTCAAAGCCCTGCAGTGGACATTCAGTTTAGCTGCAATGGAGAAAACATATTTTTATGATCTCTGTGTGCACGATGCTCCATCATTCCCCTAATTTATGTTGTATCAAGAATCTGAAAAGATTTAAAATATTTGAATATCTTCCAATATGACACCATATCAAGACTGGGCTGTGTGAAAACTGAGGTTTTCTTCTTGGAAAACAAATGTATGAAATAACATAAGCAAAGCCCCTGGCAAGAGTGCCTAACACATAGCATATACTCAAAAAGTTAATATCTTTCTCCTCACTTTCTTCGAGCATGGCTCCAGTAGCCAAGAAAAAGCTGCTAAACTTATCAAATTAATTAAATACTATTTACATTGAATGATATAGGTGGTAAGGAATATAACTGATGAAAAATCTGAACTGTAGCTCCTGAGATTATAGTCTTAGATATGAGGATAAGAGATTTGAGGTGGTCCTAATGTGTGTTTTTTTTTTCCTAGAAGGAGCTTTTGAGAAAGAAAAGGAAGAAAGACAGAGAAAGAAAAGTGTTTTAAGTATAGATTGTACTGAAGATTAAAGCTAAGTTTTTTAGCCAATGAAATATAATGGGTCTCTTTGCAAATGATTACATACACCTTAAAGGGAGAAAAAAATATGTTTGCAGCTGACATGAACTATAGGTCTTTAAGCCATACTTGAAGGGAGAGAAGACAAATAGACAGGTAAAAGTATAAAACTGAGCATGAGACTTGAATCAAGAGTAAAGGAGGCACAAGTGATCAAAAGGAGAAAACAGTAGAAACTGAGGAACAATAATTGTAGCCACCGTTATCTGTAGACCGACACACAAAATACAGAAAATAAATACAGTGAAGCAAAGTCTCAGGTCAAATTGGTGTTGGAAATATACAGTAACATCCCCACATTGTCATGCCTGCCTACTGAACAGCATCACTACCTGAAAGGAACTATGAGCTGGTAAAAGGCCCGTTCTCCTTGGATGTTTGATAACTCAGCCTGGGATTCAAACCACTGAAACATTACCTTAACCCAGGAGGGCTGGACCTAGCCAGAGACAACAGCACTACAGGTGGTTAACACAAACCTATAACAGTGCCCTATTTTGACAAAAAAAAAATCCATAAGCATACTCTTAAAGAGCTTGTGAATATTTCAGTAAAGAAGAACTGGGCATCAGGTGTCAAAATGGGCTCATTTTGATCAATTCAGAGAAGATGATCTAGTTTCTTTTACGATGGGTGTAGTAGATAGAATTATGTTCCCCAAAACTCCTTGAATTGTTTACCTCCCAAGTTTTATGTATTAGAAACTTGGCCCCCAGTGTGACTGTTAAGAGGGTGGGAAATCCTATGATGGTAGTTGAAAGGTGGAGCCTTGAAGAGGTGATTGGATTATAGGACTGTGCAATAGTGAATGGATTAAAAATGGTGGTTCTGAGGGCTTTAAAAGAAGAGGAGAGTCTGTCTTTCTGCTCTGTCTGCTTCCACCACCTTGCAATGTGAGAGCCCTGGGTCACTGCTGCCACCACCAGATGGACTTTGGACTTCCCAGCCTCAGAAACTGTAAGCAATAAATGTTGTTTTCTTTATGAATTACCCAGTTACAAGTATTTTGTTATAAGCAACAAAAATGGACTAATACCATGGCTTTACTAGACAGGGAGAGAAAAAAGAAGGGGATGCTACAAGCAGAAAAAAATCTAACCCCAAACTATCCAGATACCTTATAAATAAAGTTAAAGAACTAGATGGATTTCTGTAGCTATCCAAACAGTGTTGATTAACAGATCAGTGCCATCCTGTGAGATGTCTCTCTGCAGCTGAAGGCTGAAGGGGAAATGCTTGGTCTTGTTTCATCCAACATTTTGATTAACAGCTTGGATAAAGACACAGATGGCATGTTATCAGATTTTGGTATGATATAAAGCTGAGAGTTACTGCTAATATGTTGGATGTCAGAGTCAAGACTCAGAGCTTTTAATAAGCTGGAATAATAAGCTGCAACTAAAAGTATCAAAGTGAATACAGGTAAAAATTCACTTTGGCATTATGGTTCCTAAAGGGCAAATGAACATATAAATATTTATATACTCAAAGTGGGAGATAAAAAACTTTATAGCAGTTCCTAAGAAACAAACTTCAGTATTTTTTTGACTGCAAATTGAAAATGCATCAATAGCTACTTTACAAATTAAATTATGTATTTTATTTATTTTAATGTAATTGCCATCTTCCAAGAAGTGTTGAGATTGTTTACAAAACAAAACATGCACAAGTAGTGTTAAGACAGACCAAAGTGGGAAAATACAATATTGCAAATATTGTATTGCTGTTTATTCAAGAGACATAAGTTGAGCATCTACTCTAGCCGAAAGAGTGTTCTTTGTATAATAATAATCATACTAATCCTTCATTTTTTAGATCACATTTTCCTCCATAGAGTGGTCTTCCCTGATTCTCCAATTTGAATGATGTCCCCTCTTTGTTATTCTCTTATAGCACCTTGATCCTTTCTGTCACCACTTAATGGAAATTTGAAATTACATATTCTGAGTATATATTTTCTTAGTATGTCTCTCAATTACTGGATACACAAAGATCATATCCGTTTTTGTTTAACACTATATAACCAAGGAGTAGCATAGTTTTTGGCACATAGTAGGTGTTCAATAAATATGTCTGTTAGTGAGTAAGATAAGCTATAGTAGGTGTTCACTAAATATGTTTCGCCTTAGTGAGTAAAATAAGCCAAGAACTGGGGGCTAATAATCTGAATGAGGAGAAAGAGATGCAAAGAGAATAGAGTCTGATATAAATCATATTCTGCATGAAGGTGTGACTACATTCCTGTGACAGTATAGAATTGGCCTAGCGAAGTCAGGCAAAAGGCTTCTTGAAGAAACTGACTTGAGTTAGGGCCCAAAAGATGAATAGGAGTTCACTTTAAAAAGATAAAGATACAGAACTGAGGAAAGAACATAGGCAAAGGAATGAAGTCGTGGAAGGACAGAAGGTGCGTGGGGAACAGTGGGAGAAAGTCCAGTATGGTTGGAGCATATGGTACATGAAATGTGTGGTTGAAAGTGACATTGGGACACTATGTTCCCTTTACTATCATTTAAGTGCTTATTGCCAAATAGAAACATATTGGAGAAAAATGAGTACAATGAGGAAAGGGGCTAGAAACTGTCATATGAGTCAGAGTACAAAAAACTCTGGAAAAGAAAACATGTATAAGTGGAGGGAGCGTTAAAATATATTTTCAAATATTCAAAATGCTTTTATGTAGACAATATTTTAGATTTATTTTTGTTTAATTGAATAAAGTTCATTCAGAGCTAGTGGGTGGAAAGAGATACATTTAGACTTAAAAAGTAAAGATCATTCCAATTTTAGAATTGTTCACTGGTTTTTGTATAATAAGCTCCTTGTCAGTGAGAAGGTCTAAGAAGAATGTTCCATCACCATCTCAAATACAAATATTTCTAATAGTTCTGTCTGTGGTCATCTCTTCCCACTGTCAAAATCATTCTTATCACCTACCTTGTCACCTATAAGCTATTTCAAAATCTATATGCCAAATCTATAATTACAGAAATTTCTTTTTCCTGACTTCAATTGTTTTCAGTTGTCTTTTCTTTTTTACATCTCTAATAATTGTTCTGCTCAATCCTCCAACTCTCCCAGAACTTAGTTCTTCATTTTCCACTCATAAACTGGATGTTTGCCCTTGTTAGCGTCACCATCCGTCACTAACCCAGTTGTCAAAGTTATTCCTAATTCCATGCTGTTTCTGCACCTGTCATCAGTGTCATGCCTCCTGACTCTCAGATACTGTCTGCCCCTCCCACTCCCATGGCTGCTGCCTTTTTCCACTCCCACAGGACCCAGAGTGTCCCCTGTCACTCTGCCCAGCCTGGTTTCTCTACCTTCAGTTTTACTCTTACCTAATCCAATCTCAGCCCTGAAGCCAGATGGTCTTTCTAAAATAAACATGGAATCTTATTACAGCACTGGTAATGCCCCTATTTTCTAAAGTAGCAATGTTGTGACAATTTGAGATTTAGAGAATCAGTGGAAGAGATAAAGGTACAGTTAAGAAAAGGGATCCTGGCATTCAATTAAAATATATAAATTTCTTAATTTTTTTAAAGGGAGTATCCTGGGTTTCTCCCACCTCCAAGTAGGCAATCTTATCCACGGGCAGCCCTTGGGTAACATCCCCTTCTGATGGTGTGTTCTTGGGTAAATGTTATCGTGTAAATGTGTCAACAGAGTAAAAAGTTGAGAATGGCCTAGAGCTGAGTCATGCAGTTGTCTGCAGCTATTTCTTAGAGGACAATTTCAAAATTTAAAATTTAAAATTCTATGTATCCTTCAGCTTATTGTAGCTTATGGTCTGTAAGCATAAGGAGGTTATGTTTAGTTTTATGTTGATTATACTTAAGTAATTTTATCATAAAAATAATTTCAGTTAACACTGGAGCTCTGTTAGATATGAGTCCCTTAAAGAACAAGTTCAAACATTACTCAAATTTGAAACAAACAAACAACAAAAAAAAAACCCTGCCTGGAATAACGAAGTCTCTTTAGCATATGAGCTCCTAAATAAGGTAACACTAACACACATTTCCAACCTAGTCTTCTGTCACCTACATATATCCCAGTCACACAGTACTAGTCAATGTTACCAAACCACAATTCACCCTTTCCTGCTTCAATACTCAGGTTAAATATCTCCCTCCTCTGAGATGCTGTTTCTGAAAACTTCTGTGTAAGTACCACGCGCTAACCGATTGCACCACTGGAGCTCCTGTTTCTGAAAACTTCTAAAACCATCTCAGAATTAATCACTGTCTTACTAGAACAATTTATTCAAATTTCTCTTCTGGTATGCTCCACATTTAATTAATTTTATTTATAAGTCTATTCCTATCATAAGAGATTCCCCAGAAAAATCCCCCAAATGAGTCAAAATCCCTAGTGCCAATATTTTAGACACGTGTGAATATATGTATATATGTGTATGTATATGCACACATACATATAAATATTTCATGTCTATATACATACATAGATGTTATATGTATAGTTTGTGCTGAACTTTTTAATTATTATAAATTCTTCATTAATTACATACTATAATTTATTTTCAATTTTTAACAGTTTACTGAGATATAATTCACATGTAATTCATGCATTTAAAGTGTAAAATTCAATGTTTTTTAGTATATTCAGAGTTGTACCACTATTACCACAATTTTAGAACATTTTCATTATCCCATAAAGAAACCACATATCCATCAGCAGTCTCTCCCCATTCTCCCGCATAGTTCACTCTCTTCCAGTACTAAGCAACCACTAATCTAATTTCTGTCTCCATAGATGTCTTAGTCCATTCAGGCTGCTATAAGAAAATATCTTGGACTGGGTAATTTGTAAACAACAGAAATTTATTTCTCACAGGTCTCAGTTCTGGAGGCTGGGAAGTCCAAGATCATGGCATTGGCAATTTTGGTATCTGGTAAGGGCCTGCTCTTCCTATGGCACCCTCTTGCTTTGTCCTTACATAACAGAAGGGGCAAAAAAGGGACAAACAGGCTCCCTCAAGTCCTTTTATAAGGGCACTAATTCCATTCATAACGGTGGAGTCCTCATAACCTAATCACCTCCTAAACATCCTATTCTCAATACTATTGCATTGAGGATTAAGTTTCAGCATGTGAATTTTGAAGGAACACTTACATTCAAATAATAATGTGAAGATTAATTCTAGGTGCCAGCTTGATTAAATTAAGGAATGCTGAGAAACCTGGTAAAGCTATCTTTTTAGGTGTATCCATGAGGATGTTTCCAGAAGAGATTAATATGACAGCCCAAGTGGACTGAGTGGGAAAGATCTGCCCTCAATGTGGGCAGGAACCATCCAATCTGCTGGGAGCCCCCAGAGAATAAAAAACAGAGAGAAAAGGCAAATCACTCTATCTGCTAGAGCTGGGATACACTCTTATCTCCTGTCCATGGATACCAGACTCTTCAGCCTTTGGGTTCCCGGACTTACACCAAGGACATCAGTTTCCCTGGTTTTGAGGCAGACAGCCTATTGTGGCCAGCATGCGGAGGATGTGGTACATGAAGTCAATATATGATTCACTGGCTTTGAGATTCAATGAGTGCCCTGCTGGGTTTCAGACTTGCTTAGGATGTGTTACCCCTATCTTTTGGCCTATTTCTCCCTTTTTGAATGGAAATATGTACCCTATGCTTGTCCCACCATTGTATCTTGGCAGTAGATAACTTGTTTTGATTTCATAGATGGGACTTTGAACTTTGGACTTTTGAGTTGAAACAAGTTATGACTTTGGGGACAGAATGATTGGGTTTACCTGTGAGAAGGACATAAACTTTGAGGGCCAAGGGCAAAATGATATGGATTGTGTCCCCCAGGTTTTATGCATTAGTAGCTTGATCCCCATTGTGACTATTAAGAGGATGGGAAATCCTATTATGGCAGTTGAAAGGTGTGGCCTTGAAGAGGTGATTAGATTCTGAGGACCATGCCTAGTGAATGGATTAATGATGGTGGTCAGGAGTGTGGTTCTGAGAGCTTTAAAAGGAGAGCACATGAGAGTCTGTCACTCTCTCTCTGCTCCACCATTTTCTGCCATGTAAAACCCCAGGGTCACTGTCATTATCAACAAGACCCCAACCAGAAGCGTTCCCCGGACTGTGGACTTCCCAGCCTCTGAAACTGTAAGAAATAAATTTTGTTTTCTTTATGTACTACATATATTACCCAGTTCCAGGCATTCTGTTATAAGCAACAGAAACGGACTAATACACACAGTAATAGATTTGACTGTTCTGGACATTCCATGTAAATAGAATCATACGTTACTTGGTCTCTTGCGATTATTTTATTTCACTTAATACAATGATGCCAAGACATCTTTGTTGTAACAGGTATCAGTACTTCATTTTTTCAATTGCCAGATAATATTGTGTTAAATGGTTATGCTACATTTAAAAAAAAAATCCATTTCTTGGTTAAAACTCACATCGTTTCTACCTTCTGGCGATCATGAGTAATGCTACTAAACATTCCAGTACAAATTTTTATGTAGATGTATGTTTTCATTTCTCTTGGGTATACAAGGGTACTTTAAAAAGTTCATGGAAAGATTGATTTTATCTTTCAATTCCATTTTTCCACAAACTTTTCGATGTCCCTGCATATTCACTTCTGTTGAGTTATATGTTAACCTATGTTTACCTTTTTTGAGGAACTGCCAAACAGTTTGCCAAAGGAGCTGAATCATTTTACATTTCCACCAGCAATGTATGAGAGTTTTGCTTTATTCACATCCTTGCCAACACTTATTTTTTGTTTTTATGATTGTAGCCATTCTAGTGGGTATAAAGTGGTATCCCATTGGGTGTTGATTTGCATGTCCCTGATAATTAGTGATGTTGAGTAACTTTTCATACACCTGTTGGACATTTGTATGTCTTCCTTGAGGAAAATGTCTCTTCAGGTTCTTCCCCCCTTTTTTAATCAGGTTATATATTTTTTACTATTGAATTGGATGAGTTCTTTATATGTTTTGGATATTAACCCTTTATTGGATATATGGTTTGCAAATATTTTCTCCCATTCTGTGGGTTGCCTTTTTTTTTTTAAATTTTTTTAATTTTTTTGTCTTTTGTCTTTTTTCCGTGTCCGGCAACGGATCGCAACCCTCAGTGTTGCCCCCGTACCGGACCGGGGACCGGCAACGGGATTGCAAGCCTCGGCGTTGCTCCCGCGCCTCGCTCAGCCAGTGAGCGGGAACCGGTCTGTATGTGGGATCCGAACCCTCGGACGGGAGCGCCGCCGCGCTTCCCAAGCGGCGCACTATCCAGTGCACCACCGGGCCGGCCCTGGGTTGCCTTTTTATTTTGCTGACAGTCTCATGTGCTGGGCAGAAACTGTTTTGTTAGATGTGGTCACACTTGCTTATTTTTGCTTTTGTTGCCTGTGCTTTTGATGTCATATCAAAAAATCATTGCCAAGACCAATGTCATGGGTTTTTTCCCTATGCTTGCTTCTGGGAGTTTCAGATCTTACATTTAAATCTGTAATCTACTTTGAGATTATTTTTGCATATAGTAGAAGGTAAAGATCCAATTTCACTTTTTTTATGCAGATACCCAGTTTACCCAACATCATTTAAAAGTGACTACCTATTTCTCCATTGTGTATTCTTGGTATCTTTGTCAAAGATTAGTAGAGTTTATAAACATGGGTTTATATCTGGGCTTACTATTCTGTTACTTTGGTTTATGTATCTGTTTTTAGGACTGTGGCATACTATTTTGATTACTATATCCTTGTAATAGAATTTGAAATCTGGAAGTGTAATGCCTCCAGCTTTGATCTTCTTACTCAAGATTGTTTTAACTACTCAGGGTGTTTTGTGGCCTCATATAAATTCTAGGATTACTTTCTCTATTTCTCTCAAAAATTCCATTGGAATTTTGATAGGGAATCTATAGATTGCTTTAGATATTATGAACATTTTGGCAATCTTGATTTTTTTGATCCATGTACACAGGATATCCTGTCATTTATTGTGTTGTCCTCGATTTTTTTCACTAGTGTTTTATAGTTGTCAATGCACAGATCTTTCACTTTCTTAGTTAAATTTATTCCTAAGGATTTTATTTTTTGGATGCTATTGTAAATAGCATTATTTTCTTAATTTCCTTAAGTTTGTTTTTAATATATAAAAATGCAATGGATTTTGTATGTTGACTTTGTACCCCAAACTTTTCTAAATTTGTTATTAGTTTTAACAGTTTTTTTGTGGAGCTTTTAGGGTTTTCTATATATAAGATCATGTCATCTGCAATTGGAGTCAACTTATTTCCTTTTGATTTGGATCTTTTTATTCAATTTTTCTTGCCTAATTGCTCTGGCTAGGACTTCTAGTACTATGTTGAGTAGAACTGGCAAGAGTGGGCATCCTTGTCTTATTCCTGATCTTAGAGGAAAAGCTTTCAACTTTTCACCATTGTGTGTGATATTAGTTGTGGGCTTGTGATATATAGCCTTTATTGTGTAGAGATACATTGCTTCTACATCTAATTTATTGAGAGTTTTTAATCATGAAAGATGTTGAATTTTCTCAAATGCTTTTTATCCTTAATTCCATTAATGTGGTGTATCACATTTATTAACTCATGTATGTTAGACCATCCTTGTATTCCAGGGATAAATCCCACTTGATCACGGTGTATGATCCTTTTAATGTGCTATTGAATTTGGTTTGCTTATATATTGTTGAGCATTTTTGCATCTATGCTCATCAAGGGATATTGGCCTATAATTTTCTTTTCTTGTTGTGTCCTTTTCTGGCTTTGGTAATGCTGGCTTCTGTCTTTATACATTCCTTATTGTGTCCTTTACAGCATGTAAATTTATAATTTTGATGAATTCAACTTTATTTTTTCTTGTATTTCTAGTGCTTTGTAGTATCTAAGAAGACTTTGCTTAGCCCAAATCAAGAAGACGTACTCTTAAGTTTTCTTCTTCTAATAGTTTTTGTGATTATTTTTGTTATAGTATAAGGAATAGGTCAAGCTTTATTCATTTGCATGTAAATATCCAGCTGTTCCAGCACCATTTGTTGAAGAGACTATTCTTTCCTTATTGAATAGTCTTGGCACCCTTATTGAAAACCAACTGAGCATAAATGGAAGGGTTTATTTATTGAATGCCAACTCTTTTCCATTAAACTAAATATCTCTCCTTATGCAAGTACCACAGTGTCTTGACAACTATAGCTTTGTAGTAAGTTTTGAAATCAGGAAGTGTATATCTCGCAATTTTTTTCTTCTCTTTCAAGATTATTTGACTATTCTTGGTCTCTTGCATTTCCATGAATCTTAAGATCAGTTTGTCAATTTATTTTAAAAAGCTAGCTAAGCTTTTGATGAGAATTAAACTGAATCTGTAGATCAGATTTGAGAACTACTTGCATTTTAACAATATTAATTCTTCTTACCCATTAACAAGATACATCTTTCCATTTATTTAGGCATTCTTTAATTTTCTCAACTTTTTTTATAGTTTTCAGAGTACATATTCTGAATTTCTTTTGTTAAATTTATTCTTAAGTATTTTGTTTTTGTTTTATGCTATTATAAGTGAAACTGTTTTCTTAATATCACTTTCTGATTGCTCATTTTTACTGTATTAAACTATAAATGTTGATCTTGTACCCTGGAAACTTTCTGAATTACTTTATCAACTCTAAAAGGTTTTTTTGGCAGGAAGTGGGGTAGTTCCTTAGGATTTTCTGTTTACAAGTCTATGTTTTCTGCCAATAGATATACTTTTTCTTCTTTCTTTTCAGTCTAGATACTTTTTATTTATTTTTCTTGCCTAATTGTCATGGCTTGAACCTCTAGCATAGTGCTGATTAGAATTTAAGAGTGGATGTCCTTGTTTTTTTCCTGAGACTAAACTTTTCGTTTTCTTAAGCAAGGCAGACAAACAGTTACTTTGTGCATCTGTATAATGTTACATACTTGTTTACACTGAAGGAAAAAAGAGTAACATATATTGATTCATTAATTGAAAAACATTTGCTTAGATGTTTTGTTTACTTTCTCATTTAGGGTAAAATGTATCCATTTTTATACCAAATAGGTGAAAAGGAAGTTGCCCATGATTTTCATCATGGGTCCACAATTTCTTTCCTGAGAAAGATCAAAATATGCCTGGCCTTCTCTAGAAAGATTTTCCAGTCAAATCAATAGAGACCAGTCTATAACACCCTAAGAATGCCTTCTCTCATTGTCTACTTCCAACCACTAAGAGAGAAACTTGACTCCATATTTGAGCATAATTCTGGATAAGAAATATACAGTGTATTATACCATTTGATTGGTTGAAGTTCTAAAATTTTCATCTCATTCTAATTCAAAAATTAAAGTATGAGTCTCACTTAGGGGAGATAATCCCAAATTTGGAAGTTCCTAAAACAGTCCTGCATTACTGTGAATATCTTCAGTGAGTATGACTTATTAATCTTTATGTACTATAGGGCCGACACCGTGGCGCACTCGGGAGAGTGCAGCGCTGGGAGCGCAGTAGCGCTCCCGCCGCGGGTTCGGATCCTATATAGGGATGACCGGTTCACTCACAGTGCTCACTGGCTGAGCGTGGTGCGGCCGGTCTCAAAAAGGCCAAAAAAAAAAAAAAATCTTTATATACTATAATATAGGAAAGTGCCTGAAGAAAAATAGATGTTCCACTGATGTTTGTTAAAAGTATAAACAACTGCATGAGCAAATGAACCATTGTTCCCAATAGATCCCTTCATTAAGTGACTTCTGACATGATATAATTTCTTCAAACATTTTCAGTAGCAGAACCTTCTCTTCAAATGAAATCTTATCAGTAAGCCCATGTCTCCAGCAACTGTTAAATAGGTTGAAATCAGAAAACACTGCATAAAAAATAGACAAGAGAAAGCTAATATCCCCTGGAGAAAAGGGGATGCCCTATACCCTGTAAAAAACAAAACAAAACAAAGTAAACCAAAAGTGAAAGGAAATCCATATATTGTTGTTCAAGGAAATAACCAAAACCCATACTTACTTACTTCATTATAAAATTTTAGCCAACAAATTTTGCCTAATATTTTTCCAGATTATAATGTCAGTTGTTCACATACATTCCCCCTGTGTAGACATTATACACATGAAGAAATTAAAAAAAAAAGAGCACTATATGAATGCTCCCAACACATGAGAGAAGTTTCAAATTTTTTTTCATCTGCACATCTCTCAGGAGTTTGTCTTCAAATACATAATATCCTTCTTAACATATGTTGGTAAGCTGAATATAGTATATTGAATTATGTCCCCGCAAAACTCATTGAAGCTTGAATTGTGTCCCCTAAGTTTTATGTATTAGAAACTTAGCCCCCACTGTAACTGTTAAAAGGGTGGGAAATCCTATTATGGTAATTGAAAGGTAGAGCCTGGGAGAAGTGATTGGATAGTGGGATAATGTGGTAGTGAATGGATTAAAAATGGCGGCCAGGAGTGTGGTTCTGAGGGCTTTCAAAGAAGAGAGAGGAGATTCTCTCTCTTGCTCTCTCTGCTTCCCCCATCTTGCAATGTGACACCTCTGGGTCACTGTCGCCACCACCAGATGGACTTTGGACTTCCCAGCATCAGAAACTGTAAGCAATAAATTTCATTTTCTTTATAAATTACCCAGTTCCAGGTATTTTGTTAGAAGAAATAGAAATGGACTAATACACTGAGTATCCCAAAGCTATCCAGGTCCTAATCCTTGGAACCTGTGAGTGTTCCCTTATGTGTCAAAAGAACTGTGCAGATGTGATTAAATTAGGATACTGAAATGGGTAGGTTATCCTGGATTGTCCGTGTAGACCAGTTAACCATAAGTGGCTTTATAAGAAGGAGTCAAAGAGAGATTTGATACACAGGAAGAACCCACTGTGATACTGAGGCAAGACTCTAAGCCATGGGATTTAAAATGGGGCAAGAGGCCTGAGCCAACAATTGCAAGGAATGTATCTCTAGAAACTGGAAAAGGCCAAGAAAAATGTTCTCTTCTACAACTTTTGAAGGGAGCTTGGTCCTGACTATACATTGATTTTGACCCAATGAAACTGATTTTAGACTTCAAGAAAATACGTATGCATTGTTTTAAGCCAAGTTCATAGTTTTGTTTATAGCAGCCATAGAGAACTAATACACATCTGTACATTAAAATTATTTATATTTGTGTTTTATGAACTATTATTAAGTATGATGTGCTGACACTTTGCCAGGTGTTTGCAGTGGCAGAGTGATAGAACAGACACAGTTCCTTCCTCGAGCACACAGCCCTCTAGGGCAGATGAACTAGCATTAAGATATGTAAAATAGGAGAAGCACTGGGATTGGGAACCTGTATCTTGCTGAGGAACATAAAGCAGAGATGCTCAGCTCCTAGTGGGTTCTAGGGGTTGAGAAGGGGCTGCCTGGCAAGACTGCCTGTGGTTTTTCAGAGAGGGTGACATTTATAAAGGAAGACCAGAATGGTTATTAGGAATCAACCAGAGAATTAGGTTGCAAGGGAAGAATATTAGCATTACCGCAGAAGGAAGGTGTATAGGTACAGAAGGCAAAAGCCCCCTGTCAGTGGATAGCACTTATGAAGATATGCAAGAACCTGAGACTTTTAGAGTTCAGTGTGGGGCAGAAGAGGGATGAGGCTTCAGGGGTCAAAGAAAGGTAACATCATCAAGGACCTTGTACACCATGCTGAGGGGTCTGGGCAATGGGTTGTCATTGAGGGTTTAAAATGTATGAGAATGATAATCGGATTTACCTTTCAAAGGGATTTCTCATTGAAATGGGAGAAAGGGTGGCAGGAGGAAGGATGGAGTGAGGACAGTGGATGGGCAACCTTTGTAGTCAGTCTATGAGAAAGGTAAAGCAGCCTGGAATAAGGCAGAACAATGGGGTAGAGAAAAGTGGATAGAAGAAAGAAACAACTCTAAAGTAGCAATATTATATGAATTTTATATCAACAATCATGTTGAAACAAACAAAAAAAGCAACATGAAAAATACAGAAACGTCTTCACATTGTTAAACTTAAATTTCCCTGGCCCAGGCACTATTATTACTCCTCAAGTGGTGATTTGAAGAGCTTTTCATTGTATCCGGAGACATAAATGTGTAGAGGATCTAGGAAATGGGTCATTTGGCAAAAATTGCAGATGACTAAAAAGTTTTTAAAGAGAAGGTGGGAAATAATTATCTGGTTGCTTCCATGTGGTGGTAGACTTATGAGGAGGAGGGCCCAAGATAGTTTAAAACGTTTGTCCCATTTTTCATATCCACAAATCTTTGCCAGGACACTCTATAAAATGACTCTTAATCACCTTGGTTAACAAAGATGTAATTCTCAATCCTGGGACAGGTTCTCCCAACACAGCCAAAATAAACTTGTGTATATGTGGTTATAACAGAAATATTTCAATTATATAAAATTCAACACAGATCATAAGCTTTCTTTATTTTTTTTAAAAAAAGTCTTAATACATATAAAAAGACTAAGATCATAGAAAATATGTTCCCTGATCACAATAACAGAAGGAAATTTAGAAAATTCACAAATGTGTGGAAATTAAACAACACTCTCCTAAATAAACAATGGGTAAAAAGAAATATCACAGGGGAATTAGAGAGTATTTGAGATAAAAATCAAAGTGCAACATATTAAAATTTATAGGATGCAGGGCTCATGCAGTGCTTAAAGGAAAACCTATACTTGTATACACCTATATTAAAATCCTACATTTTTTTTCTTAAAATATTAATCTCCTTGTAAATTTCCTCCTTCATATCCTGGATTTTTTTCCTTGTTTCATTACGTATGTTGTTTAACTGAGTCTTCTCCTACTGCAGTGAGTTTCCTTAAGATTGCTGCTTGGAATTCCTTTCCACTCATTTCAAGGATTTCCCACTCTACGAGGTCTGGTATTGAGAATCACTGTATTCTTTTGGTTGTGTCATATTTTCTTGGGTTTTTGTGTTTCTAGAATCTCTAAGTTGGTGTCTGGTTACATGATAGAGCAGTTGCTTCTTCTTTTACTCTGGAGTGAGCTTCGAGGAGAGAGACATTTTCTTCTTTTTCTGGTCTCCACTGATGACTTTCCTTGTGTAAATGTAGTTGAGTGTCTGGTGGGCCACCTGCACAGTAGTTTTGGCTACTGCTATGGTGTCCATTGCTGTGGTGGTGGCAGCCATTGCTGTGGCAGTGGCCATGGTGGACCACCCAAAGTGGTGTCAGTGTGCTCCTGGGGATGCTGCCCTTGGCTCCTGCTTTAAGATCCCAGGTGTGTTCTATTTCATGCCTGTATCCAGGTAGAGGGGGCTGACCCTTGTCTCCTCAGCTTTCTAAATGTATTAATACTAAATTACATTTTTTCCGTGATTGCAAACATGTAAATAATATTTTTCTTTAAATAAAAAAGAAGTCTTTTAGGTGATGATGATGATGATTTTGCTCTGTCTGCTATCCATATTTCCGTATATAAAACAGCAAATTAATGAAATTGTAATAGAGATAAGCTATAAATGCTAAATTCTTTCTTCATGAAATATTAATGAAGATAATTAATATATAATTAATATTAATGAAGATAATTAATAAATCATAATTTATATGAATCAGATATAAACTGATTACATTTTCAATTTGTAATTTGAGGAATTAAAGTTTATTCACTTTGTTGACATTGGATCACTTGAGACATTCTTTCTCTTCATTCAACCATTATTTCAAAAGCATTGCTTGTCCACTTGCAGCAATGCAATTTCTTTTCCCCTAATTGTAAACTGTATATCAAGGGAAAAATACTTTTTCTGGGCTATTTGTCTGATTATGTAGTGCACAGCTGACTTCTCTGTGGACCTGCTTTTGTTATCCACAGCCACTTTACCCGAAGGACTGTTAACACACTCACACACACACACACAGTTCAGAACTTCTATACGGGCATATCTGGGTTGATTCTTGTCATGTCTAAACTACCCTTTTCATTCATTCAGCCAACATATGCTGAGAGCCTGCCAGGGGCCAGACCCTGTGTTAGGCATTGTGGATGGAGAAATGAACATGATTCAGTTCTGAATTTCAATGAGCTCTCAATTTAGTACGAGAAATACAAATCTACATGGAGAATTTTTTTTTCAATAAAGCTAAACATAGTCCTAAAGGGAAACACAAGAATAGAATAAGAGGAAATGCTCCCTGGAACTGGCAGCACCTGTTGTTATCCCAGCGAATGAGAAGTCTCGTGAAAGGTGGAGAAAGGGCATGCCAAGTAGACTGCCTTCGCATGGAAGTCCTGGAGGTTCCTGCCGAGGAGCTGCTATGTGAAAGGGAGACCAGAAAAGACTGCAGGCAGGCCAGTGCCATGGTCACATTTGCATTTTAGTGCTGTGGCTAGTGGCCCTCGACATGATAGATATAAGATGGATAAGTCATGCATTCTAAAATATGTTCTGAATGCCTACTAACTTTCAGGCACTATTTTAGGTGCTGCAGATATAGCTGTTGAAAAAAATGAGCAAAATAAAGAAAAAGCACTTTTTCTGCTCTCTTAGAGAGACGATAAATAATATATATTTTTTAAAGTATATAATATGTCAGCTGGTGATTAAGTGCTATGAAGAAAAATAAAGACTGATAAGAGAAATAGGAAGTGATGAGGTGGATTGATTTCCTACAGAAGTCAGAAGATGGTATGAGGGATATTGAGCAAAGACTTGAATGACTGGAAGGATGAAGTTAGGGTTAGAGAGGAAAGAACATAGTGCACTGGGGTGTGGAGGTACCTTTATGTCCTGTTCTTGGACAAAAAAAAAAAGTCACTGGGATTAGAGACAGTTGGAAGTAACTCACCACCAAGTATCTTAATTTTGGCACATGCTATTTTGTTGCCCAAATTAGGTAGTCCCAGTCAACATGCGGCATGTTGTCACATAGGTGGGAAATACATCATGCACTTTGGCATCAGGCAGTAATGGGACTATTGGAAACCAACAGTGACTGACAGGACAGAAACACAAACTTCATTTTTAAGTTTTTTTGTTTTTTTGGTTTTTTTAGTGAAAGGCAATTTTCATTTGTCCCCACAGTGTTGTTCCCTAAGCCAAACAGATTTGGGTGCAAATATCTGTGATTTGAATCATACACAGAATCCATTAGAAGGGATAATTCAGAATTTGCTGGTTTCCAGCAGGGGCCACATAGGACATCTCAGCATGAGGAATAATTATCTTCATGAGGAAGTCTCCCTGATGTCCTTGAGAAATCCCATTTGTGTTTTCCAAATGCAAACAGAAGAGAAAGTTCATGTAAGAGGTTATACTGTTCTTTTAGGAGAACCAGATTGGGTCACTATTCTGTGCCTCAGTTTATCCATCATGAAAATAAAATTCTTAATTTAATTAATGGATATGAAAAGAAATACTATGTCTTTTTCTGAGTGACCATTAAAAGTTTCTTTTTTTTTTTTTTTTGCTTTGTGTTGTTTTTCAATAGATGTGTAGTTGTAATATCCCTAGAGGTGATACAATGATGTGCTTTCCATTTCTTTTTTTTTTTTTATCAACTCTGCCTGATAGGTGTTCTTAAACCCATTTTACATTTTCTTTCTTCCAAATTTTATTTTATTTTGTCAATACACAATGTGGTTGATTACTGTGGCCTATTACCAAAACCTTCCTCCCTCCTCCCTCTCCCCCCTCCCTCCCAACAATCTCCTTTCTGTTCGCTTGTCGTATCAACTTCAAGGAATTGTAATTTTTGTGTCTTCTTCCCCCTCCCCCCATTTTTTGTGTATTTATTTATTTTTAGCTCACACAAATAAGTAAGAACATGTGATATTTCTCTTTCTCTGCCTGACTCGTTTCACTTAATATAATTCTCTCTAGGTCCATCCATGTTGTTGCAAATGGCAGTATTTCATTTTCTTATAGCAGAGTAGTATTCCATTGTGTAGATATACAACAGTTTCCTTATCCACTCATCT
>NW_007726881.1:301930-303126 GCF_000696425.1 Galeopterus variegatus
TGCAATGGACATTGGAGAACAGGTATACCTTCGACTTGATGATTTCCATTCCTTTGGATATATTCCCAGCAGTGGGATAGCTGGGTCATATGGTAGATCTATCTGCAATTGTTTGAGGAACCTCCATACCATTTTCCATACAGGCTGCACCATTTTGCAGTCCCACCAACAATGTATGAGAGTTCCTTTTTCTTTGCAACCTTGTCAGCATTTATCATTCACAGTCTTTTGGATATTAGCCATGCTAACTGGGGTGAGATGGTATCTCAGTGTGGTTTTGATTTGCATTTCCCAAATGCTGACTGATATTAAGCATTTTTTCATGTCTGTTGGCCATTTGTATATCTTCTTTGAGAAATGCCTATTTAGCTCTTTTGCCCATTTTTTAATTGGGTTGCTTGTTTTTTTCTTGTAAAGTTGTTTGAGTTCCTTGTTTATTCCGGATATTAATCCTTTGTCAGATGTATATTTTGAAAATATTTTCTCCTACTCTGTTGGTTGTCTTTTAACTCTGTTGTTTCTTTTGCTGTGTGGAAGCTTTTTAGTTTGATATAATCCCATTTGTTTATATTTCCTTTGGTTGCCCATGTTTTGGGGGTTGTATTCATGAAGTCTGTGTCCAGTCCTATTTCTGGAAATGTTTCTCCTATGCTTTCTTTAAGAAGTTTTATTGTTTCAGGGTGTATATTTAATTCTTTAATTGAGTTGACTTTAGTATATGGTGAAAGGTATGGGTCTAGTTTCATTCACCTGCATATTGATATCCAGTTATCCCAGCACCATTTGCTGAAGAGGAGTCTCTTCACCAGTGTATAGGCTTGGTGCTTTTGTCAAAGATCAGATTGCTGTAGGTGTGTGGGTTGATTTTTGTATTCTCTATTCTATTCCATTGATCTGTGTGTCTGTTTTTATGCCAGTACCATGCTGTTTTGGTTATTATAGCTTTGTAGCATAGTTTAAAGTCAGGTACTGTTATGCCTCCAGCTTTACACTTTTTGATCAGCATTGCTTTGGCTATGTATGGTCTTTTGTTATTTCATATAAATGTCTGGACAGTTTTTTTTTCCATTTCTGAGAAAAATGTCATTGGAATTTTGATGGGGATTGCATTGAATTTGTATATCACTTTGGGTAGTATGGACATTTTCACAATGTTGATTCTTCCAATCCAAGAGCATGGGATATCTTTCCATCTT
>NW_007726881.1:303445-311825 GCF_000696425.1 Galeopterus variegatus
TTCCATTTTCTTGTGTCCTCTTTAATTTCTCTCAGCAGTGGTTTGTAGTTCTCATTGTAGAGATTTTTCACATCCTTGGTTAACTCAATTCCTAAGTATTTTATTTTTTTGGTGGATATTGTCAATGGACAAGCTTTCTTGATTTCTCTTTCTGCATGTTCACTATTGGAGAATAGAAATGCTAATGATTTTTTGTGTGTTGATTTTGTATCCTGCTACTTTGCTGAAATCATTTATCAACTCCAAGAGGTTTTTGTAGAAGCTTTAGGCTGTTCGATATATAGGATCGTTTCATCTGCAAAGAGGGACAGTCTGACTTCATCTTTCCCAATCTGGATGCCCTTTATTTCCTTCTCTTCTCTGATTGCTCTGGCTAGTACTTCCAACACTATGTTGAATAGGCGTGGTGAGAGTGGGCATCCTTGTCTAGTTCCTGTTCTTAAAGGAAAAGCTTTCAGCTTTTCCACATTCAGGATGATATTGGAAGTAGGTTTATCATATATGGCTTTAATTATGTTGAGATAATTTCCTTCTATACCTAAGTTACAGAGGGTCTTTGTCATGAATGAATGTTGAATTTTCTCAAATGCTTTTTCAGCATCTATAGAGATGACCATATGGTCCTTGTGTTTGATTTTATTAATATGGTGTATCACATTTATTGATTTGCATATGTTGAATCAACCTTGCATCCCTGGGATGAAAATAATGATAAATCATACTGAAACTTGTGGGATACTGCAAAAGCAGTGCTAAGGGGGAAGTTTACCTCATTAAATGTTTACTTTAGAAGAATGGAAGTAAACAACCTAACACTTCAGCTTAAAGAACTAGAAAAACAAGAACAATCCCAATCCAAAGTTAGCAGATGGAAAGAAATCATTAAGATCAGAGCAGAACTTAATGAAATTGAAACCCAAAAAACAATACAAAAGATCAACGAATCAAAAAGTTTTTGAAAAGATAAATAAAATTGACAAACCATTAGCATGGCTAACTAGAAAAAGAAGAGAGAACATCCAAATAACAAAAATTAGGAATGAAAAAGGTGATATTACAATGATACATCTGACATACAAGGAATTATTTGAGACTACTATAAACAACTATATGCCAACAAATTTGAAAATCTGGAGGAAATGGATAAATTTCTGGACACACACAAGCTACCAAAACTGAGCCAAGAAGATGTAGAAAATCTGAACAGACCAATAATAATAAAGGAGATTGAAGCTGTTACCAGAGGCTCCCAACAAAGAAAAGCCCAGGACCAGATGGAATCAAAGCAGAATTTTACCAAACATTCAAAGAGGAATTGACACCAATTCTTTACAAACTATTCCAAAAGATTGAAACAGAGGCAAATCTCCCAAACTCATTCTATGAAGCAAACATCCTGATACCAAAACCAGGTAAAGATACAACTAAAAAAGAAAACTACAGGATGATATCCTTGATGAATATGGATGCAAAAATCCTCAATAAAATACTAGCTCAATAAAATTCCATTTCTATTTTTTAAAAAATCTTTTTAAAAAATATCTACTGTAAAAGTATCTTAACACAAATATCACAAAAGTTATGAATCTATAGTAAATCTTGATTAAAGCCCTGTATCATGTGGTGAAAATATTTTAGATTCCCTAATAGCTTTTGCTATTATGCTGCAAATTGGTTGAGTTATAAATGTCTCTTTTTCCTTGAAAATAATTCCATTTTTAACCTGAAATGGTTATTTTCTAGATTTGAAAAAAAAATTATGAAAAATTGGAAGTGAATAAATAACATACAAAAAAAGATTACTTGCATTAGGAATAATCTCGTCATTTCTATCTCAAAATGTTATCGTAAAACTACTTCTCCGTTTCTCTATTGCCACCACCCTAGTCTAACCTACCATCATGTCTTACCTTGACTAATTGCAATAGTTCCCCAATGGCCTCCTTGCTCCTTTTAAGTCATTCTGTAGACAGTAGTCAAAAGAGATCTTTTAAAAACCCAAATTGGATCACATTATCCACCCCACTTCCCAGCCAATGACTGCACTTAAATTACACCCATACTCCTTGGCTTGTCTTACAAGAGTCTGTCTAATTCCTTGATCTCACTTCCCACAACTCTCCCCTCACTCCCTACGTTCAAACCACTGGGTTTCTTTTTTTTTTTTTTTTTTTGCCAGAACATTTTTCGTCACTTGCATCCTCTGGACATCCCATTCACTGAAACAACCTTATTGTGTACTTTACATGTAACTGCCTCTTTCTCACTCTTCACATCTCAGAATTATGTCACTTCCGTGAGGACTTCCTTAAAGTCTATCTAAAATTTTCTTTTTAAAAATTTTTATTAGCATATTAATTATTACAAATCGTCATTTTACTTTATGCCTTTTACCCAACCTATCACTCCCCAAACCCCCTCCCTCCCTCTCCCCATCTCTAGTATCCTTAGGTTTGTTCTCTCCTTCTATAAGTTCAATGTATTCTTATGTGGTCTTTTCTATTCAGCATTTTCAGAGCTAACAAAGACTTGAAATTCTTTTTATTTGTTTGTTTTATTTCTATTCCCCACTGGACAATAAATTTCGTGAGTCTCTGATTTGCCCACAAATGTATATTCGAATCATAGAAGGAGACTAGGTGGTCAATATACAGGTTTTAATCAAATGAATGAATTAATAAAACAATGTGCAGATAAAAGCTAAAAAACAATGATTATAGTCATCCAGCTTTGGCTGCCTTAAAATGGAAGGATGTGCTTGTGATGTGTTAATGTTTCTGAAAATCAAAACACTTAAAACAATTCTACAGGCTCACCTAGGTAGCATACATAGAGCAATAATGGCACTAATTTAAAAAATTAGTAAACCTTAAATTGCATTCAGATAATATATGGGTATATCTTAAAGACAAGCCAGTGCATTGGCAATAAAGAACTATCATTTACCTGACTTGTACATTAGAACTAAATTTAATTTGCCATTTCTGGTATTACTGGAAAGCTCAGTAGTACATGAGACCTTTATGACTAAGACCAAAATCCATCCACTTGTTTCCAGAGTTTCCTAGTCAAATATGAATCCTCTCTATACTCCTCTGTAAAATTCCTAATGGGTATAATCTTAAAAAAAAAAAAGATAGTAACAGGAAATTCATTAGCTCCTTTATAATTATCAACCTAGCCTCTTTCTTTTGCCCCAGCCATATTTAACCTTCACTCCTTTCTCCATTCACTCATATCCTTCAAATTCTCCCAACTAAGTTTCAAAAAAAGACAGTCTTCTCCCTGATTAACGTCCCACAAACTCTTCAAGATGGCCTCATTTCTTTTCTACAGCTTTATTCTATTCATTTGGACGTACTTGCACATTGTATTGTAAAACACTCAAAATCAATTTTTTTCATTGGTATTTTATCAACTACAGTAGAAGAAATTCAAGGTCTTATGCCTTCTACATATATGGTCAGAGCACCGAAACACACCATGAAATATACTCACTTGTATTGGACTTTGGCTTTCTAAGTGAAGTACAGCAGCTGTGCTCACCACCAGTAAACAAGTGGTCGATAAACAAAGGTGGAGTCACGTAATCGTTGCAGTATAGATATGTGCATTTCACATATCCATATTTTGGGGGAGGCAGTGTGATACTGACAAAGAACTAAAACAATTATTAAAGAACAAAGCTATATTCTAGATCTTGGACACACCTCCTGAGCTGTGTGTCAAAGTTCTCATCTGTTACTCCGCACCCATCTCCTTACCAGAGCTGCTGCAGCGGGAGGGGTCAACAGGTCTTCCACTTTTATCAGAGCAGGCTATTGCTCGAAAGCGCACACCTTTTCCACATTCTTTGCTGTTGCCTTGTACCCGCAATCCTCGCTGAGGATCCCTTCTGCCTTCTGGAAGAATGCAATCGGACCAGTTTCCATAAGGTTGGGATATAAATGCATCACAAGGACATGGTTCTGTTTCCACAAGTGGGTACAGATCAGCATCCTGGCATTTCTCCTTTTTCCTGCTTTTCCCTGTTCCAACAAGAGATATCAATGTATTCATTTAGTACCTGCTGTTTTGTTGAAAGTTACTCACATTTTTGTATTTACAAGCTCTTAGAATATCAAACTTTAAATAAAATAAAGCCTTTTTTTCCATGGAAGTACATACTCGGACAATGGAAGCAACTCCCAGGGCAACTGTGAAATTCAAATTAATTAGGGGGGAAAAGAGTTTCAGGCGGAGAGAGGCACAAAATACTTAGGAAATGTTTGCTAGTGACTCAACAACTAGAAAGTTCTTGTTAATTTATTTAATATTATTTTCTCTATAGTTTGTTGGTAAAAACAGATTGATTATCTTGTCTCCACTCTCCTTGAAACTAATGGTTGCCAGGGGAACCAACAAAAGGATCCAAGTAGTAACTCCCTCCCTTTTCTTCAAGTAACTTTTTAAAAACGGAGCTTATTTATTCAAGAAGCAAAGTGATATCCTCCCATACAATGGCCCTGGAATGAGGGGAGGATCTCTTGGGGGTGTAATCAACAAAGTTGAATTCATTTTGGTCCCTGCTACTAGGCAGCTCTTGAATGCTGATGCAAATGATAAATCGAAGTCAATGATCAAATAATGTCAGATAATTTCATCCAAAAAGAAGCTATGACTTCCATTTTGAGAGACCCTTTTAACTTAAGCATTCTAGAATACATTACCTTATCAATTGACTCTGACGGACCTTTTAGCTGTGATCCTAACTTCAAGTAATGGCAACCCAGCGTCATTTTTTCACAGCTATAAATACTTGATAATAATTATGTTTAGTGGATTCCAAGTCAGTCTGTAACTTGATTCAACTTTGCTGCCAACATCCTCCAACTAGATTATTAAAAGTTCTTCTAAATCTAATAATTCCACCTTTTCTTTTCTTATTAGCGGGTCATTAGCTAAAGTCATGGCTGGTTACAAAAAAATGTAGGCAGCTTTACTGATATATATTTCCAGTCTTTATGACTCTTTTGGAAATGCCTAGTACAAGCTGATGTATGAGCTACTTTCTCATTGTCACAGGGTTTGCATCACACGTAATTGTTGACTGGATGATTGGCTCTATGGTCTGCTATGATGCTTATGTCCACAATGAATAAGAATGATTTCTGGAAGACCTGAAATTGGTCTGGCAGTAGCTTCAGCCACACCTCTCCCCTGTCCCTCTGGAAGGATGTATTAACTTGCCTCTACCATCAAGGACAGTTAAAATAAGTTTTAGAAGCACATCCTTCATCAAGGCTATGAGAATTTCCTGGTAGAGAGACATATCAGTAGGTGATGATTGGCTCTACCCTATCAGCATTTAGGATGCCCCAAGTCTCTACTCTTACTAAACTTCCATAAAATACTGTTGAGACGTCCTGTCTCCATCTCTTTTATTTCCATTCTCTTCTCAACCCACTTAACCCTGGATTCTGAGTCTGCCTATTCCTGAAACCACTCTTACCAAAGTTATAAACAAACAACAATTACAATTACAAAAAAAACAAAGCCCTGGAACTTGCTTTATTCCTTATCTTTCAGACGTGATCATTCAAAGATAGTTCAGAGTGTTGAATATACTCTCATTCTTTCTTTTTTTTGGTTATAGTCATAAGATACAAGGCTGATTGTCACCCCTTGTGCCCAAGATGTGAAGGCCAGATCCATACTGGCAGCATGCCCATTACCATAAATTGTGATTGTACCCTGTGTCCCCCACCCAATTATCCCCAACCTCCCTCCCCCTTCCCCTTTCCCCCCAACTCCATTTTGTATCCCAAGGTATGTTCTCTCCGTTTATAAGTCCAATGTGCCACTGTAGTCTTTCTTTCCTTCCTTCTTTCTCTCTTAGCTCCCACTTATGAGTGAGTACATGTGGTATTTATCCCTCTGTGCTTTGCTTATTTCACTCAACATAAGTTTCTCCAAGCTCATCCATGTTATTGCAAATGGGTGAATTTCATTCTTTTTCATGGCACAGTAGTATTCCATGGTGTATATATACCACAGTTACCTTATCCAATCATCCATTGATGGACATTTAGGTTGGTTCCATGTCTTGATTATTGTAAACAGAGCTGCAATGAACGTGGGAGTGCAGGTATCCCTTCAACATGATGATTTCCACTCCTCTGGGTATATACCCAGAAGTGGGATTGCTGGATCATATGGATGATCTATCTGTAGTTGTTGAGAAACCTCCATACTGTTTTCCGTAGTGGTTGTACTAATTTACTCTCATTCTTGAACTGTTCTTTCCAAGTTCCATCATACCATACCTTTTTGTCCCTCACCCTCACCTCATGTCCTCACCATCCCTCTGGCCACACATTACTCATTTATTTATTTGTTGAATTCTTTATTTATTTATTACTCATTTATTTATTTGTTGAATTCTTCTCCCTTTGTACCTCTCTTAACTGATGAGGTTCCTTAGGGCACCACATTAGGTTCTCTTCTCTTCCAACCCTACATCTTCACCCACTTGAAGAGTTTAAATTGCCATCAATATTTCTTAAATCCCAATATTATCTTCATCTTTAGGCACCCTTGCTTGTACAGCCCTGCCTGAACCAGATATCTTACAGAAACAGCTTTAGTTGATATCCCGCTGCAGCTACAAGCCCAGCCCCCACTCCATTTCACCCTGTGGTTATCACAGATTGCTGAAACTGAACTTCTTTTCCCTTTTATTTCCTGTACTTTTCCACCCTAAGATAAAGCACCTCCCTTACCATGCTGTAAAACCCAGAAATGCTATGATATAAAAAATAACTGCCCCACTGCATTGGGCTGCTCAAAACTTTGGACATGAGTCCTTTGGGGCCAAATGCTGGCATTTCAATAAACTCTGTTTTCCTATTTTAAGCCTCAGTGTTTTCTGCCTCTCCTTGTGAGTTCACAGTAACTCCCTGCAACAATCTGAGATGAAGCTCCTAAGTTGCTCAAGCTTCTATGCCACAGACTTAAAATTGACACCTAGCTAAGAGTTGGAACCAACCTAAATGTCCATCATTGGATGACTGGATAAGGAAAATGTGGTATATTTATACAATGGCATACTACTCTTCCATAAAAAAGAATGAAATTCTGCCATTTGCAGCAACATGGATGAACATAGAGAAAATTATGTTAAGTGAAATAACCTAGGCACAGAAAGAGAAATAACACATGTCCTCACTTATATGTGGGACCTAATAAGTAAAACAGAAAGAAAGAAAGAAAAATGCAACAATCACAATAATACACCGACCTTTTAAGAGAAGAAAACAGAACTGAGGTTACCAGAGGTTGGAAAGGGGGAAGGGAAGGGAAGAAAGGGAGGAATTGGTAAAAGGCTACAAAAATCCATTATATTATATAATGAAGAATATACTAATTATCCTGATTTGATCATCACTTATTGCACACAGGTATTGATGTTCAATGCTGTACCCCACAGATGTGGACAATCGATTACGTTCCAATAAATAAATTAATTTTAAAAGTTTTTGAAAGAATAGCAGGAAAAAAAATCAACACCTAAAGGACTAGTCAAACTCAACACAGCAAAACCCATACTTACCCTCTTCCTACCACAAATTTTCCTTTTCCTTCTGCATTTCCCAATGCTACCAATATGGCCATGTCAAAAACTATAAGATCACACTCAAATCATTATGTTGAACCTCTGACATCTGATTAATGACAAAGATATGTCATTTCAAACTCTTAAAGATCTCTTGAATCAGTCCATTTGTTTCAATTCCAACTGATACCACCCATATTCATACTCACCTACAGGTTTCCAGCTTAAATCAATACAACAGCTTCCTCCAAGACCTTGTTGCAACCAAACCTCATTCCCTTAAATTTGTAGCCAGAGTATATACAGTCTGAGCCTGCTTTCAAAGATGTAAATCTGATCTCATCACTTATCTACATACAACTCTTCAGTGACTTACCAGAGTTCATAGAATAAAGTCCAGACTCCTCACCATTATTGTCAAGGCCATATATGATCTGAGCCCATGAGTGTTCTGCCTACATTGCACCCCTGTGCCTCTGATACGTTACAATCTAGTCAAACTGAGCATCTTTCAGTTCCTAGATATTACTCCTTTGGCTTCTGGCCTTTGCATGTATTACTCCAGAAATTTCCACAAGTTCTACCCTCCCTCCTTAGTCTAGTTAATGACTACTTGTCCTTCAGGTCCAAACTAAGAGATTACTTACTTCCCTCAGAAAGCTGTCCTTGAACACACTCTGTATCTCAGGATTGGAAGAGGTGCTTATAAATGGTGCTGGGAGAACTGGTTATCAATATGCAGGAGAATGAAACTAGACCTATTACCTTTCACCATACACTAAAGTC
>NW_007726881.1:311835-321613 GCF_000696425.1 Galeopterus variegatus
CCATTTGCAACAACATGGATGGACCTTGAGAGAATTATATTAAGTGAAACAAGTCAGGCACAGAAAGAGAAATACCACATGTTCTCACTTACTGGTGAGAGCTAAAAATAAATAAATAAATTCACACACACACAAAATAACTGGGGGTTGGGGGGAAGAAGACATAACAATTGCAATTCCTTGAAGTTGACATGACAAGCGAACAGAAAGAACATTGTTGGGTGGGAGGGGGGAGAGGGAGGAGGGAGGGAGGTTTTGGTAATGGGCCACAATAATCAACCACATTGTATATCGACAAAATAAAATTTAAAAATAAAACATAGAAACAAAAATAAAAATTTTTTAAAAAAGGAAGAGGTGCTTATCTCTTGTACTCCTATTGTTGCAGTGGGCTACTGCAAACTCACAGGGAGAGGCAGGAAACACCTAGGTTTGTGGCAGGAAACAGAGTTTATTGATATGCTG
Source organism: Galeopterus variegatus (assembly GCF_000696425.1). Classification (NCBI taxonomy): domain Eukaryota; kingdom Metazoa; phylum Chordata; class Mammalia; order Dermoptera; family Cynocephalidae; genus Galeopterus; species Galeopterus variegatus. The sequence goes on from NW_007726881.1 coordinate 312,301, forward strand.
TCATTGGCTCAGCAGACTCCTGTCCAAAGGCTGAGCCCCGAATGCAGCAGGGCTGTTATTTTTATCTCTTAGCATTTCCAGGTTTTTGCAACAGGGCAAAAGTGGTGATCTTATGATCTTATGTGGTTATGACTCTGTCTCAGGGTGGAAAATTAAAGTAAGGGAGAAGCAGGGTGGAAAATTCTGTTACAGCAATGTGTGGCAACCTCAGTGTGAGACAAGGTGCGGGTGCAGTTGTAGCTGGGTCTGTATGATATCTGGGTGAGGGTCTTGGTTATAGCATAGCGGGGCATAGCCAGGCAAACACGAGTGCCTCGCTATAGCTTATAATAGGCAGAATAATGGGTCTCCAAGGATGTACACATCCTAATCCCTGTAACCTTGAACATGTTACCTTCCATGACAAAAAAGACTTTGGAAATGTGGGTAAGATTACAGACCTTGAGATGGGGAGATTACTCAGGATTATCTGGGTAGATCCAACCTAATCACATGGGTCCTTAAAATCAGAAAACTTTTTCTGGCTGAGTAGAAGGTCACAGGGGATATGATTATGGAAGAATGGTTGGAGAGATGCCACGATTCTGGCTTTGATGATGGAGGAAAGTGACCATGAGCCAAGGAATGTGGGCAGTCTCTAAAAGTTTGGAAAGGGGGAAAAAATTCTTCTCTACAGCTTCCAAAAAGAAATACAGTCCTGCCTACCATCTTGTCTTTAGCCCCGAGAAACCCTTGTCAGATTTCAGACCTGCATAACTGTAAAGTAACATGTCTTTGTTGTTTAAAGTCAGCAATTTTATGGTAATCTGTTACAGCAAAAATAGGAAACAAATACAGCACTTAATACAAAGCTACTGTAGCAGGTGCCATACTGTGTTGTAAGTATGTGTAGTAAAAATTTCTCTATATCTTAACAGACTGTGAGCTCTGTTAAGTTAGGGTCATGTCTATTCCCTCATGGTATTTCCAAGGCCTAGTACACCTAAGTGATAAACAAAAAAAAAAGGCCATTGAATAATTGAGGAAAGGAAGGTGTAAAAAAAAAAAAAAGAAAACAGAGAGAAAGGGAAGAAGGGAAGAGGAAAAGAGAATGAGAAGAAAGAGAGAGAGAGAGAGAGAGAGAAAGAGGAAGATAGAAAACAGAGAGAAAGGGAAGAAGGGAAGAGGAAAAGAGAATGAGAAGAAAGAGAGAGAGAGAGAAAAAGAGGAAGATAGAGGAAAGAACATGTTCATCTACAAGGCAACCGGAAGTTACTAGCAGAACAAATATCCTGTGCAACTATGTGCTATCTCTGTATTTCTGATATCCTTTTTAATTACATGGCATCACTGTTTGAAGAAGAATTCAAGAAAGTTAGTTAATGCAGAAATGGTTCTCACAGTAAGAAATTATCAGCAGTCTTTTACTTTGATTATATCCTCATCAAAATCAGTATTAACCTTTGAATGCAGGACCAGCAAGTACTAAAATATCAATCTCTAGTACAACTCTTAAGACTTTTTTCCTTAATTCAGAGAACGTATTAGTTATCTAGTTATTTTGAATATATATGCTTGTATAATATATATATAAATTATACATATATATAAATAATATATATTTATAAATATACATATAAATATATATAAATAAGTCCTGGGCAGATTTTCTATCTAATGAATTGAATATTTTCAGCACTGTATAAACAACTTCTTTAATTACCACTCAGTCTAAAACCAGTGATGATCTAGCTTGGTTACAACACACAGAACACCCAGATGGTGAATTAAAGCTTCTTGTTACAAATGTAGAAAAGAAAAATAAATACCCCAGATGGCCCCATATTCAATGGAGTGGTGTGTACTTGTGCATATACACTTTTCTGCGTGTATCTGCATTAAAGAGAGATAATGTCACATGGTTTTAGAGTCTGATTCTATGGCTTTTATCACCATTCATTTTAGAGATTATTTATTACATTTACTACCAAATTACATGAGAGATACCAAAACACAAGCATTTGTTTCACAGCAATAAAAATAAATCTTTTAAAAGTGGAAAAATTTCAGTTAACTATGGGGATTTTTTCAACCATGATACTAAATAATTCATATGACTGGTTATTTTTTTTTATAACTCATGTATTTCATGAAGTTGATCAGTCGTTTTGATGTCATCTAGACATGAAGGTACACAAAAATCAGCCACATGAAAGCATAGCAGTTAATAATTTAGAAAAGCAATTCTAAATAGACTTCTAGTATGAATAATTAGTATGGGTTAGAGTTTGCAGAAAAATATACAACAGTTCTTCAATATTTACATAAAAAGTACTTTTAGATAAAAGCCAAATTCATTAAAGTTTTAACAATGCATTACAAACTGTGCTGGTTGTAAAATAAATAAATATCCTAAGATTTTCAATATTTTCCATTCTAATTTTGCATGTACAAAATATCATTAGCAAACCTTCAAGAGAAAGAAAAAGACTGGCCACTAATTAAAAGCTTTCTTTCCCTCTAAAAGAAATTTTCTTTCATCACGAAGATATAAAGAGTTGCTAGGATAATGGTTTCTGATGCATTATGTATGTACATGCAAACAGTTTCACTACATTGGCCTCGAACTTCAAATTATTCCTGTTCCACACATTCTATTCCATTGTATTGTTTCTCTATAAGAAATTTGTTTTATCTTAGAAACATAAGTCATACTAAAAAAATTATATATTCACACGTTTTTGTGAAAGAGAGAGCACAAACTATAGCATGTCTTATTTGATATTTCTATTTGTGATTGTTTATACATTTCACCTACATTTAGGAATGGGCTCCTAGTTTGTGTGCAAAAATTCTGTTAAAGGCTTTAGTCAAATAAGTAAACCCATTACAGTGAATTAAATTTAAAATATGATCAAGTAAGCAATGCATTCAAACAAAGGGGTCTTGAAACCAAGAGAATTAGCATTTGAACTGCTCCTGAGAACAAATGATAATCTATGCTTAATTCTTCAATGTCAACACCAATTTTATTATCTCAATGACTATTCTGGCATTTTTCCTTTGGTTCTCCATTCTCTGAATTAAGTTTTCTACATATACAAATACAAATGCAGTTAGGAGAATTGTCAACACCAATTTTATTATCTCAATGACTATTCTGGCATTTTTCCTTTGGTTCTCCATTCCCTGAATTAAGTTTTCTACATATACAAATACAAATGCAGTTAGGAGAAGATGTGGCATATTTATCTAGACAAGTAGTAAAATAAACTACTGCACCAATTACTTGTATATTGCAGGCAAAAATCGCCCCAGGACTTCAATTATACTATTAGTTGCTTTAATTTCCATTATATTTTTCAGATGTAAACAGAACTGGTAACGAATGATATACCACAAAAGCAGAATCTATATATGTAATTTGATTTTTGCCTTACACTACTAAAATTTTGAAATGTCAGGTTGCTTATATGGTAATAGCAAAAGACAATGATACAGATTGGGTTTGCCTTTGATGTTCTTTCCAAATCAGTGACTGCTTTCAAGCTTGTTGAGATCCTGGCACTACAAAATACCCCATACTTTGCCATTAACTATCCAAAAGAAGTTGGTGAATAAAATGCCTTTTATTACTACAGAGATTATAAACAAAATACAAAAGAACTTGATAACTATAAAATGTTTTACATCTTTCATTCATTTCACAAATATTAATTGAGTACATATGAAGGTACTTCAAAAAGTTCATGCAAAGATTTGCATTATTTTTTAATTCTATTTTTTTACTTTTTGAAAGTACCCTCGCATTATGTACCAGGCATTGCTCTAGGTATTCAGGATATGTAATGGTGGATGGGGGAGAGGGAGAGACCTGCCACAAATTCCTGCCTTTTGAAGCTTACCCTCTACATGAGATATTCAGAGATGTACCACTTGTCTGAAGCTAAAGAGTGAAAGGTACACCCTACCTGTGAGCTGTCGCCGCCTGCTTTGGGTGGCATCACAACTGGTGGAGCAGGGTGTAAACTTGGACCAAGCAGTAAAGGTGCAGTCTTCTCGACATGGGACCATGCATTCTTGCACGAGGGGAGGCATGCTGTTTGTCTGCTTGAGGCATTTCATCATTTCTGCTGACTGGTTATCATCAGAGATACATGAGACAGCTAAAAAGGAAAAAAAAAGCATGGATTCTTTTGTTTTTATTTTGACTAAATCAGTCTCAGCTACTGGTTCTTTGACAAAATAGCAGAATCTCCCAATGTTTGAAAATTTAGTTTTCATTGCGATTGCACATGGTGTTCAATGTAGCCAACCTTTATTTCTCTCTGGAAATGAAACTTTTATTGTCGCCATTGGAGATATCTGAGGATTTAATTGTTTTCCTTATTACTCCAAACCCTACATTGACAGAAACCAAAATAACTTCCAATAATTTATTGTACTTCCTGCTTGTGAGCAACTGATCTATAGAGATGATATAAAACAAGGAAAGAGAATCTGTGAGAGAGAGTAAGATAAGGACACAAAAAAGGACAAAATAATTTCACAAAATCATATGGACTCTTCCTGGATTTGATTTTTGTTTGTTTGCTTGTTTAGATGACACGTATGGAAGCAGACCTGCTTTCACTTCACAGTCGCTATTTAAAAAGGAATTCCTGCTGTCTACAAATAAATGTTTTTCTCCTTATTGATATTTAAGGATCAGTCAAAAATTTTTAAATCTTTTTTTTTCAAACACAGCAGAACATAACCAGATAATTCCCATTATAAATATCTTGTCAGTTACAGATAACTTTTCAGTTTCTCTCATATTTTTCAAGTAGGATGTTTCTAGTCATACTATAAAATAACTAATAATCTCAAGGTAAAACATTTATACAATTTTGCTTAATTTTTTATTTGATTCTTTGGGCTGATAACATTAATATTATTCAATTATGAATGCATGATACTTTGGTGAATCTTTTATTCACCCTGATTAATTATGGACTCTATGAGGATGTATCTTTATATTGCCTAGATCTGCATTTCTCAACCGCTATTGAAATTTTAGATCAGACAATATGTTTTGTGGGTGCGTGAGTGAGTCTTGTGCATGGTCAGATATACAGCAGCATCCCTGGCCTCTACCCTTTAGATGCTAATTGCACACATCCCTTCCAAGTTGTGACAACCAAAAATGTTTCCAGACATTGCCAAATGTCCCTTGGGGGCAAAACTGGCCCAGTTGAGTACTACTCTTCTAAACAAGTTTCTAACCATGGATGTCTACAAGAATTCATGGATCCCATGGCATCACTCCAGACCTACTGCATCAGCATATCTGGCAAGAAGTCCGGGAATATTTTTGCCTCTAAGTATCCATGTGATTCTGATCCAGCCTGTCCACTGACTACCCATATTTAGCTTGATGCTGTTGGATATAGTGTGTGTCAATGAATATTTGCTGAGTTCATCATCCTAAAGAAACCATAGTTTAGCATCATTTTTATTACAGCTCTTTAAAATCTGCCATGTGACCAGGAATAAAGAGATCACAGCTTAGGATCGATGTTATTAACTCTTTATATAAGCTTTTGTAATACAGGGTAATTCTACATAGCGACTTTTTTCAGATGCCCATTCTTCTCATATTCTGAATTCCTTTCTTTATTCTGAGCACAACAAACAATAAGTCTATCTGAATATCACAAATCTGTCATTTTTTAGAACTGGTGAAAGCTAAATCCATCTAATGCTTCAAGAATTAGCTAAGATGACAATAGATGCATACACAATACTTCCCAGTTTGTACATCTGCTCCGTGGCAGGTGGAGCTATTCATTCATTTTGAGTGTTTTTCGGTTTTGCTTTATTCATCCTCAGAATAAAATCCATTTACACATCAAGCCAACATCACCTGCATTTTCTTTGTTGGGAATATTGCAGCCATTAATGATGAATCCAGCAAGATACTTTATCTTAAGTAGGGTACAAGCAAATGCTATTTGAGTTGCATGTTTAGAAAACCAATTTGAAGTCAATTTAGAGGACTTTTATCCTGCCATGTTAATTTTTTTACAAGATGATAATGCACTGAATAACATAAAGAAGAATTTTAAACACTTTTAGAAAGCATTGCTATTTGAAATTTAAGCCTCCAGATGTATACAAATGAGAATTTTTCCCAATGATAATNCACATTGTCCTCTCCAGGCCTCATTTGCTTCTTGGCCATTCTCATTATCTGATGGGTAAAGGTAAGAAGAAAACCTTGGTTGAATCTTCACCTGATTCTGGTGCTACATTTATTATCATCATTAATCAACCAATAGATCAAATATGGCCCAACACATTCAGTGCTTAACAGGACTGTGCAGAGCATATCTGATCCATCACTCCTGTAGAAACTGATGTAGTCGTGTAGTCTAACAGAGACATTTGAGGTTTCTAAGGGTCACAGACACACAAATTTGGAGAACGAAGTTTGATAACACCCACATTAGTCAGAGGGCCATAGCTCTATTAATGGTAACCCAAGGGCAAGTGGCAGCAGATAAACTACAGACCATGCAGCCATCAATTGACAGCAGGAATTACGGTTTTCAGATTTCTTCAAACCCAGGATTTTAAATAAAATCCATTTACACATCAAGCCAACATCACCTGCATTTTCTTTGTTGGGAATATTGCAGCCATTAATGATGAATCCAGCAAGATACTTTATCTTAAGTAGGGTACAAGCAAATGCTATTTGAGTTGCATGTTTAGAAAACCAATTTGAAGTCAATTTAGAGGACTTTTATCCTGCCATGTTAATTTTTTTACAAGATGATAATGCACTGAATAACATAAAGAAGAATTTTAAACACTTTTAGAAAGCATTGCTATTTGAAATTTAAGCCTCCAGATGTATACAAATGAGAATTTTTCCCAATGATAATATATTATTCTAAAATATTTTATTCACTTTCTATAATTTTTCTTGAATAAGTTTAGAACTTGAAAGTTATAAGCAAAACCTCAATGATATTTTGAAGTTCTACAAACTACCTAAATTAGAATATAATGCATTTACAAAGGTCTATATTGAGCTTTTTTGAAATAATGCAGGAAAACACAAGAAATTAAGAATAGTTATAGCATATGATGACACCCACAATGTAGTCAAATGCCAATGAGTGCAAATTCCAACTCCATACCCTGGGAGTCATGAATGTTTTAGTCTCCTTATCCTTAAAATCAATATAATAAGAGCATCTATAATAAAGAGTGGTGAGAACTTTTAAAACAATGTCTTACACACACTAAGGGTCAATAAATACTACCAATTATTACTATCATTTGTAGTTGTTGTTGAATACAAGCAGGCTGATAGTTCTCAGACAAGTATACATGCACACATTGTCCTCTCCAGGCCTCATTTGCTTCTTGGCCATTCTCATTATCTGATGGGTAAAGGTAAGAAGAAAACCTTGGTTGAATCTTCACCTGATTCTGGTGCTACATTTATTATCATCATTAATCAACCAATAGATCAAATATGGCCCAACACATTCAGTGCTTAACAGGACTGTGCAGAGCATATCTGATCCATCACTCCTGTAGAAACTGATGTAGTCGTGTAGTCTAACAGAGACATTTGAGGTTTCTAAGGGTCACAGACACACAAATTTGGAGAACAAAGTTTGTTAACACCCACATTAGTCAGAGGGCCATAGCTCTATTAATGGTAACCCAAGGGCAAGTGGCAGCAGATAAACTACAGACCATGCAGCCATCAATTGACAGCAGGAATTACGGTTTTCAGATTTCTTCAAACCCAGGATTTTAATTTCTTTGGAAGTATGAAAAGAATCACTAGAAATTATAACATGAGCAAATTAAATGAAATAATTTCCTTCTTGGAAATGTTCTAGTATGAAAGGAATCAATTAATAAATATGTATTGAGTGATTGTATATTAAACCATACTAGAGGGTATGAAAATACTGAAGAAATTGTAAATAAGAAGGCTGCAGGAATGGAAAATAAGCAAAGGAAACAAAACAAATATGCAAAGGAAATAAAAAGAAGACATTAAGAGTAAATGTGGATAACTAGTACAGTGCAATTCAGAGGCCCCTTTCACCATACAACTCATAAGCCAAAGATATTTTTTAAATATATTAGTTATATGCAACATACAATATAGTTCTGTGACCAACATTAAAAGTATAGTCTCTTTAAGTCAGACAACTTCTTTTGAGGAATTAATCAGAGGTAATAGAATGTACTGATAAAACAATATGCTTTGGTGTCAAACATAACTAAGGGCGACTCTCCATTTTTTATGGTTGTTACCTTGGGTAAGTTACATAAACTCTCTTAAGACTCAATGAACTCATCTATGAAACAGGAATGATAGTAATACCTACATTATATGATAAATTGATACAAATGAAGTACTCAGCACAAAACTAAGCACTTAGGTGCAGTAGTACATGAGCCCTGAGAGTTACATACTATTATGAAAAAGGCTATTGGAAATGAAATATAAGAAATGGCAGGAAAGAAGCTCCCTTGTACTAAAATGTTGAGGTGAGAGCCTCTTCCAAAGAACACATGGCCTTACCAAGGATGTCTGTTACATTTCCAAGGGTTGCACTATGCATTCTACTTCATTTTCCTACAAAAATGAGGCTTATATGCTATTCCATAAGAGCACAATTCCAGGAACATCAGAAACTGAAAAGTAAGCACTGTTCGGAATTTTCACTGAAACATCAAGGTCAAAATCCTTAACAACGCTGAGCAGAGAGTTTCATGAGGGGAGAGTGAACATTTGCTCAGAAGAGTGCTGGCACCTGTGCATCTTCACACCCCACTTACTGAGGTGGTCATGTCTAACAGAAACAGGTACCATTCCCCTCTCGGCTAATGCCGAATTCAAAAAGTTTCAATATCTAAGCAAGATTTAGTGGCATATCAAAGGTTTTCCGACCATTAGAACCATTCATTACTCTTCAAAAGAGGAGTAAACATAAGACAGAAAAAATAGCTTATGCCCAAGGATCAGGAAGAAACCTTAGTAGGGTCACTTTCTTTATCTCCATGGTGGTCCAGACATGCGGCCTTGGTTATACCCCTGAACATTATTACCTGCACCATCTGCCCTGATAGACCTTACTGAACTTGATCCATCCATTCATCCACCCAATTACTTGATCCCAAAATACATTAACTATGAACGATTATAAAAGCAATGTGTGAATTTGTACAAACATATACATATGAGTATACATATATGAGGGTACTTCAAAAAGTTCATGGAAAGATTCATACTATCTTTTAATTCTATTTTTCCATG